>NC_056749.1:781155822-781195822 GCF_019279795.1 Protopterus annectens | reverse complement strand
TTGGACAAAGTCAAGTCTTTTTATGAAACAAGGATCTTTGATCCCTCTAAACATATTATTTTTACATTAGATGTTATTTCATTATTTACTTGCATTCCCCACACTGAAGGTGTGGAGGCTGTTCGGAGTTTTTTGGTAAAAGGAAAGTTCTTTGAAAATTCTCATATTTCATTAATATGCAGGTTTTTGGATATTATTTTAGAGAATAATTTCTTTTTATTTAAGAACACTTATTATAGACAAAAACGGGGAGTTGCGATGGGGTCTCAAGCAGCCCCAGCTTATGCTAACACTGTTATGGCTTGGTGGGAGGGAGAATTTCTTCCTTCTTTAAAAACAAAATTTCACATTATTTTCTTTGGGAGATACATTGATGATTTGATTTTTATTATAGAGGGGAACACTGACACTGTTAACAACATGATTTGTGAAATCAATTTGTTGTCTTGTTTTCTTAAGTTTACATTGGGAGATGTGGGCTTAGCTGTTAATTTTTTAGATGTACATCTGTGGTGGGATCTTGTAGATGATTGTTTTCATAGCAAAATACATAGAAAAAGAACTTTTACAAATGGTTACCTTCATTTCTCTAGTGGTCATCCAAAGTATATTACTAAAAATATCCCCAGGGGACAATTTATAAGAGCAAGTCGTATGACCACTAGAGATATAGACATCATACATGAATTCCACAACATAGTTCATCTTTTTACCCACAGGGGATATGAAGAAAAATTTCTTTTTGACACAGGGACAGAGATTTTTAATAAACGGTTAGATTTTTTTCCACCAATTTTAGTAAAAGGTTTCAATGTAAGCCAAAATAATACAAATGAAGGTGATTTTCAGTCCAGCCACTCAGTCAGCGGTAGAAATTATTGTTCTTTTGAAATGAGTTCGGATTGTTTTAAAATCAAAAAAATTTTAGAAGAAAACTGGAAAGTTCTACAAGGTAACCAAGATATCAGTAAAGCTGTCGGCACAAAACCGAATTTTGTATTTCGTAAAAGTAACACACTTAAAATGATTTTGGAGAAAACAAACTTTCAACACACCGCTTCTAGTAATTTTTCTAGTTGTAAGAAAAAGGGTATGTTTAAATGTAATAATTGTTCTGTTTGTCGTTTTATTTCAGAAGGTCCTTACATTAGCATTACTACGTCTGATAGAATTTTAGAAGTGCCCAGTTATTTAAATTGTTCCAGTAGTGGACTAGTTTATATTGCGTTATGTTCTGTTTGCCCAGCTTTCTATGTTGGCATGACCACTAGGAGCTTGGGCAAACGTATTAAGGAGCATCTTTATGCCATTAAGACGAAAAACCTTAATAACGCTCTGTACAAACATTCTATTTCCTGTACTTCATTCAAAAAATTTTGTTTTACTGTTTTGGAAAAATGTAATTATGATGGAAGAGCTGGGGATTTTAGGAATTTTGTGGAACAACGTGAATGTTTATGGCAGATTAAATTACATTCAGACCATTTTCCAGGGTTGAATGAATCTGTAAATTTGAAATGTTTTCTTAAATACCGGAGTTTGAATCTGTCTAAAACTATAGATAGGAATAGTTTATTGGAATTATTATTATAATAGTGTTTTTTATACTAATGTGTTTTTAAAAAAACTTTTTTCTTTTCAGTAGTTTTTCCATATTTGGTCATTTCCTGTTTTATGTGAATTAATTAATCATTTGTTTAAGTTGTTAATTGTTTTTATAATTGATGATGGTATTTATATGCATGATGGGTTCATTTTCTGTATTTCTGATGAAGTTGGTTTTAACGAAAGTGGATATTAAATATTTTATACGCTAAAGCATCATTTCCAGTTCTTTCTGCCAGTTTGGTTGTGTTTTTTTGATATATATAATTTTGCCATGAAGTACTTCATAGCTCAAATGTGCCAGAAGCACAATTGTTACTTATTAGTAATTTAATTATTTTTTTTTAATCTGTAAATGTCTTCTTCAGGGCATACATGCTAACTCAATCTTGTTTTGTTTTGAAACCTACTTCCTGCCCATAATGCACTGTGAGGGCACAGCTGATGAGATTTCAGTGCCTACTCTGTCCTATCAGGTCACTGTTCCATTCACTTGGAGGATTCTATATGACTCCATGAGAGATGACTCTACAAGAAACCAAGCAACTGAGCATGCATCATTGAAGTCAAACTCCCCAATTGCTATTTTTTTTGCCCTTAAATTAGGCATAATAGCAACACTTTAATGGCCACTTGAGCACATTTTAAAAGTCCAGTTGCTGCTGTAGCAGCATGACTGCTGTATCTCCAACTTCCAGACTTCTACATGTGGTTTCACTTTGAAAATCATCATTGAGGGCTCAACTGTGTAAGGGTTGATGTTAGTCAACATATTTGTGAATGGTTTGCACTGTTCTTGTAAACAAAGCTGTGGGAAAAAGTTACTTAATAGGTAAGTACTAGGCTAGCTGCCTTTTTGGGCTATTTTAAGCCTAACTAATTTCCATTTTGTTCTCAAAATAACCTATTCCATCTGGTTATAGATTGGCCTTAACCATCCTATAACTGATAATTATATATTACCCCTAATGAGAATAAGTAGGGTCATACCATTATATATTACCCCTAATGAGAATAAGTAGGGTCATACCATTATATATTACCCCTAATGAGAATAACTGGGGTCATACCATTATATATTACCCCTAATGAGAATAAGTAGGGTCATACCATTATATAGTACCCCTAATGAGAATAAGTAGGGTCATATCATTATATATTACCCCTAATGAGAATAAGTAGGGTCATACCATTATATATTACCCCTAATGAGAATAAGTAGGGTCATACCATAGATAATCTGAGGTCATCCATGCATGGAATAAAGCATTTAGAAGCTACAACTGTCCATTAGTAGTACAGACGGCAGTCCTGGGGTAAATATTCTGTTTCCCATTCATACATCTAAATTCAGCTTGAATATGGACATGGATGAACCTTGTTTTATGTGTTAGCCACAGCAGTGGTATCCTCTATGATGTATTCCTGTCCCTCCAAACCATTCTATTAATGTTGCAGAAGAGGCTTAGATCCCGAGACTGAATATTTCTGATACCATTTGACTTGCTGATGTGTAGTAAATCCACCAGTAATGAGTTGGAGAATGCCTTGTATGCCAGACACAAGTCACTTCTTAGCAGTCTGTGGGATACTGAGTATAGTGACAAGGCTTTGAGTTGGTCTATGTAGGATATTGTTTAGGACTTGCATCCTTTTAGTAAGGTATTTCTGTTTGCGTTCCAGTTGTTGCATGTGTCTGGACAGATGCATGCCAAATGGGGCATTATATTCAATGATTGGCTTCATGAGAGCTGAGTAAAGGGGGGCAATGACATCCCTCAATCTAGGCACAACTCCTTTGTTTATAAGCTGTGCAATATAGAAGGTCTTTTTTTATAACAATAGAATGTGCTGGTCGAAAGGTGGGTCACTGTCCACGGATTCACTTTATAAGCTCAAAATTCTGAAATCTCAAATTTCAGAATCTCGTGCCTATAAGCTGGAAAATCCAAATAACCAAAACCACACAATCACAAAGACCTAAATCTCGAAACCGCAAAATTGTGAAATTCAAACTCCCAACACTTTCAACACCAATACAGCACACACGCACACAAGTAAACAAGCAGTCACACCTACCCTTATTATATGCAGGGGGCAAGCCCCCCTGCACCTCCCACACCCTCCTTACTTAAATATCCAAGGTCACACTACATACACACACACACACACACACACACACACACACACACACACACACACACACACACACACACACACACACACACAAAATACCACCACACAAACTACATTCCTCTCACACACATCACAGTAACAACACACACTACAGCCCCTACCCAACACACACAAACACTTACCTGAATCCATTAACACAGCACAACACCAGAAATGCTAATTCAACATCTCCCGCATTCGAGATTTTGAATTTCGCGCTTCTGGGGTCGCGATCTTCCGATCCTTCCACTTTATGAGCTCGATATTCTGAAATTCAAGATTTCAGTATTTTGGGCTTATAAAGTGTTCCTCTGTCCACATACGTTCCCAAATCCCAAAAACGGGCCAACTGTTAGGGGCCATATTGTCATTGTGGTAGTCCCCTGAGGTACATGACTTCCCAAAGGATACAACAATGCATTATTCGGCATTTAGTTTCATCCCATGATTTTGGCACTGGTTATTTTTGGGGGCAAACCTTCTTGTAGATCATTTGGAGATTCAATGACTTCTCCTAGCTTTCAGTCATCTACAAACTTAATCAGCCAGAATCATTTGATATTGGCTTTTACTTCAGAAAAGTGGATGCCAAATAGGACAAGCCTTGGCACAGAACCCTGAGAGACTACACTGGTGACTGGTCTCTTTGTGGAGGTAACTTCCTCTGTTTTGATTATCTGCTTCCTATCTGTGAGCTAGTTGGCAATCTAGCAGTTTGTTAATCTTTTCTTCTATGTCTGTGTGGGTTATTATATCAAAAGCTTTGGCCAGGTCACAGTAGGTTTTGTGTACAATTTTGCGCTTCATCCATTGCTTTTGTGACCATGCTTTTGTGACCTTTTCGAAAAAGTCCACCAGGATGAGCATGGTCAGCCCTTGATGAACCCAGACTTAGAGGCTCCCTGTGTCCTGCTTGATTAATTCCATGATAAGTCTCTCGGAAACAAATGTTTACTTTGTTTAATTTCTCCAAATGCTTAGATTTTTACATACCTTTATGAGAATGGACTCCATTCCTAAGTCAGGGCACAATTAAAGTTCATAAAATCAGTTTTGTTTCAGTCTTTGATATTTTGTTTGAGTGGACTTCTCAGCATCTGCAATGTACCCAGATTAGCCTGTTTTTGCAGTTCATAAGAGGCTTCTGCTACAGCTGGAACTCTCCGTGTATACTTATTTCACATTGCTCTAGTTTCTGCTTGCAAGCCTTGATGTTTTCTAAATTTGTGGGTCACAGTTCGTAAGACACCGTAGTCACTGACTGTAACAATGTCAATGATCGAAGCTAGTTTTGTCTTCTTCTCTTGAGCTACAATATCCGGTCTGTTTGCTTCTACCTTCTTAGCTGCTGGTTTGGGGTGATCCCATGTAATCATTACTACAATCTTTTGTGGTTCATGTTTCCATTGTCTTATAGCTGCGTCTATGTTGTAATGTTTGCCGAGTCTCCAGTGTAACAGCCTTGCACATTATTATGCTTTCAGTATACCTTCTTCTTCTTCTTCTTCTTTCGGCTTTTCCCGGTTAGGGGTCGCCACAGCGGATCACCTTGTCCGCACATTGAATGGCAGTGGAGTTTTACGGTGTCGAGTTGCCAGCCCGGCGCCCAACCTTCCACAGAAGGCACACTCACACGCACACCTAGGGCCAATTTGGAGTGTCCAATCCACCTGCAGCATGTCTTTGGGATGTGGGAGGAAACCGGAGCACCCGGAGGAAACCCACGCGACCACAGGGAGGGCATGCAGACTCCGCACAGAAGGCACCCCAGCCGAGGATCGAACCGGAGAACCTCTTGCTGTGAGGCGTTTATGCTTTCAGTATACCAACCGTCAGAAATGAGTGCACTGCACCCTGCAACAAGATGTCTAACTGTTTCTAGTTCTGTGCCACAAAAACTACATTTGTTATTACCTCCTACCTTTTCTATGGATTTTATTAACCATCTAGTATGTAATGCACTGTCTTGGGCGAGAATATTAACCTTTCGTCTTTTGGTTTAAATTTCCCTCAGCTATGCCATTTGCACTTCAGCTCTTGGTCAACTTGCAGCTGTTCTAGTGGATGTCTCTACTTCTTGCTATAATTGTGATCTTTCCGTTTGTATTTTCTTTTTTTTTCTGATTCCATTCTTTGTATTATTTCTTTTGCTGTTTTGTACTTTCTGTTGCCAAATGATTTTTATCCATGTTTGGTTGGATTCTCATGCCTGCTTGTTTCCTAAAGGCTTCTACTAACCTAAGCAAAGAGGTCATCTTAGACTTATTTGTTCATGTTTTAGAACTTTCAGTATGTTTGAATTTGATTATTTCAATAAATATGCATGCAGTCACACAATCACCAACATATATGTATAGCTGATTTCAAGGAGGCCCATGTCTCCTTCAGACCAAGGGATATATAATATTTTCACCAAACCTGGTTCTTGTATATCGTTTGATAGGACTGAAACAATGTTATTGTTTTTCTGTCAAACGGTATCCATCGTTTCTGTGGGCAATCAGTCAACACAAAGCTGTAAGTTAAAGCAAGACGTGCATGTCGATTTACAGCGTGAATGTAATTCCTAGATGGCGAAGCAGTTTTATGATTCATTTTAGTCTTCTAAAATATTTCTTACTGAGCTTTGTTATCATTTTTTTCATGCTGTATCACTGCCATTCATCTATTCCAAGATATTTGTACACTCCTTCTTGTTACAATAATCTTTTATGTCACATTCCTCCCCAAGTTTTATATTTTCTCAATTCTTTGATTTTCCCCGTTTGACTGTTGCTTTTGCACATTTGTTAAGAAGAAATGAAATTCCTATGTCATCTTAGAAGGTTTGAACAAACAGTAGCTGCTCTTCCACACAAAGCAGATGAGATATCCTTTGAGTTGACGATTTTCTTGGTGTCAGCCTAAATCAGTGATCTAAGCTGATGAGTAAGCAGTTTAACGCATTATGAGCAAAACAAAACATTAATGGCAATCAAGAATCATCCTGAAATATTCCACACGGGATTTCACTCCCCTGGATAGTAATGTGTCTGTCCGTTTTTGTGGTTCAACTGAAAATTGGTTTGCTATTTCTTCATATTAATTGCAATAAAATTTACCAGTGTATGATGGATCTTGTACATCTGTAAGCATTCTATGATCCAGCACTGAGGAATACTATCAAATGCTTTTTTGTAATCTAGCCATGCCATACTAAGATTCCCGTATATAACTTACCTCTTGGTGGTCTTGTTGGGAGACAGGTTATTGGTTGATCTTGTAATCTAGCCATGCCATACTAAGATTCCTGTATATAACTTACCTCTTTTTGGTCTCATTGGGAGACAGGTTATTGGCTGATCTTGTAATATATCCATGCTATACTGAGATTCCTGTATATAACTTACCTCTTGTTGGTCTCGTTGGGTGACAGGTTATTGGTCGATCTTGTCATCTAGCCATGCCATACTGAGATTCCCATATATAACTTACCTCTTGTTGGTCTTGTTGCATGACAGGTTATTGGTTGATAGTATTTAGCTTGATCTGCAGGTTACCTTTTAAGTATAAGTATGATTTTCCCTATTGTCAGCCAGTCTGATGTCATTTTAGGGGTACATATAAATAGTTTTTACTAGATACCAAATCAAACACCTTTAATCAACAGTTAGGTACAGCATCTGGACCTGGCATTTTCCAGCTGGGGGCCTTTTGTAAGTTTAACTCTGTCTTTATAGGAATTACCTCATTCAAATCCATGTCTTCTATATTAGAGTCTCTTAATTATTCTTTTACTATATTTATCCAGTGAGCCTCCTTATTCTTCATAGATATTTCCCCAGAGTGCATTCATTTCCTTTATTCTTGGCAGTATCACAACTATTGCTGTTTTCTTTCCGTGCTCTCTGTAGAAATTCTTTGGGTCATCCATAAACTGTTTTCCCCCCCTTTCTTTATATTTTTCACTGTATCTGTTAAGTCTTTCAGCCTGTGCAGAGAATTGTTGTTAGAAATAGTATAACTCAAATCTAAATCTATTCTGATTTTGTATTTTTGTTTGAACTCTTTCACTTTTCTAATATTTTTGTAGATTGATTTTGTTTTCTGTATTCTTCTGGTAATGATAGTTCTTTTCTTATTTGTTTAATGTGTTTCTAGGTGCTTGTGTGGTGATGATCTATTTGCTCTTTTATTTTCCTTTACAAATTTATGCTTGTAATGCCCTCTCTGTTATTAGTTTTGTTGCACAATAATGTATTTTGTTAACTTCTGTTATATTGTCTCTCTTTATAGTTCTGATTACTTTATTAAAGTTGGATTGTTAATTTATTTGCAATCAGTGTCTTATTCACCCTTGGCAGCCTTTTCTGAATTTTATGCATATTATATGTACTCATTTCTATCCAATCTAGCAGGTCTTTTTAATTATTTTCTTCCTGACTGAGAATATTTTTACAATTTGTGTTACTTGCTCTTTCTGCCTCTGTGTGGAAATATCTTAGCTTTGAGATGACTGTGACATTTCATTTTGTGAAACATCTTTACTGCTTTCAACATTTAATTGAATTAGCAAGTGATTTTCTCTACTACTTCTTCAAGCTGTACCTGCTTTAAAACCACCATTCTGAAATGACCTTTGAGCCTGGGATTCCCATTCAGATCCTTTACTTTGCAACTGATGATAGGGTTTAATTTTCAATTTCCTCCATTTCTGTATCAAACTGCCTACTCGCCACGACTAAACGCTTCTGTGCTACTATTCTCTTTTTTCAACATTTATCATGTTTGATTACCTTTGCCTACATGTATTTTCCAATATTGTTTTACTTTGCTTTATGATTATTAGTTAAGATTGATTACTTTTCTGCATATGAACTGCACCGTATTAGATGTTGCTTCTTCTCTCGGGTCCACGCCTCTCCCTCAGATGCCAGAGATACCGCGGATCTTTCTCTCTCAGTACTTCATTTTTTGCTTCTTTTCCGACTCACTCCATGTTTTTTATCCACATTTTGTTTTGTTTTTAAATTGGCATCTGCAATGTCTGTCATTTTTTCTAGTTCAATGATTTTTTTCTGTTCTGTAGTTTCTCTTCCTCTTGCAATTTACCATCTTTCAGGACGTCTAGATTAGTTGCATAAAAAAACAAAACAAACATTTTTGTCTTCATGTATCCCTTTCTCCATTTCCAGGTATCTTGCCTGGCTAACCAGATTTTTTTTAACTTTTTCGAGGACTATTGTTTTTTTACTCTCACAGTGGAGTCTCTTACACAGACCTCCCAACTGTCCCGAATTACTCATATTTACCGAGTTTTGGGATCCAAATGAAGGGGTGCAACGATTCCCGGGTGGCACCCCTTCATTTCCGATTTCTTCGCTTTTGTTTTTTTTTTAATTTTTAAAATTTTCGCTCTGTCGGAGCTGACGTCATCCTGTACACAATGACGTCAGCTCCATCAGCACTACCAGCCAGTCGGAATTTAGCTTTTAAGGAGCTCACGTCATAATTTCTGGCTGGTGCGAGCAGGCAGGAAGTAAACAGTTGCTGCCGAGAGACAAATGCTGGCTTTGCAGGCGGGAAATGCCATTTTGGACAGAAACTGCTGCCTAGAGAGGGGTGCTTTGAACTGTTGCTGCTGCCGATATGACTTTGGTGCTGCCTGCCATTTGGGAGAGAAGAATGCTTGTGTTTCTTCAGTTTAGGGACCTGCCAAGAGAGGGTTGCTTTGAACAGTTGCTGCTGCTGCCAACATGACTGCCGTTCGGGAGAGAAGAATGCTGACTAGGTAAGGAACAAAATAAATACATATGCAAATGGCATACAGTACACTTGAATTCTGCTACTGTTTGTACACTGTCTTATTGCATATAATAGCCATTGGCAAGCTTAATATGAAGGTATGGTGCTTTTTGGATTATTTTCCATTCCTTTTATGGAAATTTATTATTGATTTTGCTCCTAAATATTATTTAACATTCAGCAGTTGGCACAGATATTTTTTCTTCTAGCAAAATAAATATATTCATTTCTACAAATGATTTTCCAAGCAATAAAGGCAGCCAACATTCACCTCTTTACAAAGTCTAGTTCACTTCCTAGTTTTTTAAAAGTTCTGTGGCCATGAACAACTACACATGAAAATCTAAATTATGTTTGAAATGTCTGTTATATGGCTTTCATCTGGCACACAAGTGAAACCATAGCTTTAAAAATAGGCAAAACATGATATATTAATTCCTGGGTCATAAGTAAAAACAGATCTTTACAGTTTAGTTGATGTATCTAATTGTCCAAGAAAGACCAAATAGTGCATGTAGAAATAGATATAGTCCTACTGTATAAATAACCAAATCATTATTTTTACTGGAGGTGAACAGAAACTGAGATTTTTTTTAAATGTTTTTATTAATTCAATAACATTCTGGGCCAAAGTTTTCAGTCATAGGGATTTCTAAAAATTCTGATATGCTAAATGCCATTTAAAAGATAAAAATATCCTGCTACTAATTATAACAAGGAAAGTGGATATGAAACTTCAATGAAGTTATGTTATTTTAGCCAAAATAAACATCAGTTGGAATTTGTATTTTGTTTATTTCATTACAATGAGAAAGTATTTCAGTTCTATACCTCATTTTTATGATGTGAAAAGAAATTATGCTTCATGAATGTATCATCAGTGTTGGAAAGGCTGCAGGGGGACTCTGGTGCCATATTTTGGTTGTCTGTTGTTCAGTTTGTGTTCAAAAGTTGGTATCTCACAATTCCATTGGAGTGGGTGGGGTTATGTAATTATGTATGCAAATTAGATGTTAATCAGTGTACATATTTGTACCTATTTTTTATGGCCCTTGTCCAGATTTTTGATGTTTCCAGGTTGAGAGGTATTATCTTACATCAGTAAACAAAACTCAAAATACTGCGAACTGGCTGAAATAATCCTTTTACTTCCAATTCAAGAAACAGTAAATCCAAAATTAAAAAAAACATACAAACACGATAAGCAATCAAATAAGGTAAGCGCTTTCATTTGGCGGTTGCCAAACTTTTTCAAACAAGTAGTCGTCATTTCCTGTTGAATAAATAACAGTGTACCAGTGATGTAATACATTGTATTTCCCTCAGACCTTAAAGGAACAAATGTATCTTATAAAATAATATAATATTATTAGTAGTGACAATCGGAACACTGTGAAAACTCATAAGTCAGCTAATATGCCCAACCTGTTAAAATACTCTTAAAACACAGACATTAATTAACTAAAAAATATTATATTTATATACATATTAAGTAATGTATCTATTATAAATTATAAGTTGTGAATTGTTGTATATTACCTAAATCTAAAAAACAATCCGCAACAACCCTAAACATGATAAATGATTACCCAACACATTCCTAAACCTTAAACCAATACAAAACCAAGTAGAAAATGCTAATATACGTGTCACTTATATAATGTTTACTTTCTTACATAGTGAAGTATATGATTTTACTAGGTCTTTCCTTATCGAATTTATGCTGAAATCACCTATGATGAATTCTGAGAGGTCTTAAAATCTACCTATGGAAAATGGAATTTAAATTTTAATAAGTATTATATAAAGAAACAAAATTATGCAGTTAAATATGCCAACCTATACAAAAAGGTGTAGTTAAAAATTGTTATTGTGTGCAATATTATGTTTGTTTTATTTATTTTATTAGACCCTTTTATGTTTTAAATAATTAATAAAATGTTAAATAGTTAAAAAAGTTAGTTCCTAATAAGAAAATGAATATTGTGGATTCTATTATTGCTCTTAAAATTTTTGTACGGAAATTAAATTTAAGCCTCTTATTTCAAAATACAGAACAAGTAATTAAGCCATTTTACATTTCTAGTTCTTACAACCCTCCCTTGCATCCGACTTTGGAAATTTTTGAAAGGATATGTGAATTAGATTTTCATGCATTTGGTTCTTCAGAAATAAAAAACAAAAAATATAATTTAACCAAATGAGAGAATGAGACTTTAAATATGTTAATGGAAACAAAAAATATTAGACTTATAAAGCCTGGTAAGGGAGGGGGTATGACTATATTCAACATTGAAGATTATAATACTAAAATGGAAACTATACTAAATAGTAATACATATATAAAAAGCTCTATTAATGAATTAAATGGAGCATACAGACGTATAAGGGGTATTCTGTACGATTTGTTCATTGAAGGTGATATTGATATTGATGAATTCAATTTCATGAATGTTAGTTATCCAAGGACTCCAACTATTTTCGGAGTCCCTAAAGTGCATAAAAATGTGAACACACCCCCTTTTAGACCCATTGTGGATGCACAGGGTTCAATTACTAACCCGATTGCAACATTTATAGACAATAAATTAAAATCATTTATACAATCAGAAAAAACATTTACTAAAAGATTCTTGGGATTTCTTGTCCACAATAGGGACTATGACTTACAGTGAAAATCATATTTTTCTTACCATAGATGTCGAAGACTTGTATTCTGTTATACCACATCAGTTGGGAATGGATTGGGTGAATTTATACTTAATGGAAAAGGGACTAACTCAAAATAGTATTAATTTATTTGATCAAGTATTTGATATTATTTTAAATAATAATTTTATACTTTTCAATAATAATTTATACTTACAGAAAGAAGGTGTAGCTATGGGGTCTCCTTGTGGAGGCCTCTATGCTAACATAGTTATGTGTGTATGGGAGAACAAATATATTTTTAATTCACCATTTTTAGTCATTGTAAAATTTATTTGCATTTTTAGATGACATATCTATTTTGTGGAGTGGTGATGAAAACAGAATTGATGAATTTTTGAATTATATTAACACGACTACCTTTTTTTCTAAAATTCACAGCAGTAAAAAATAAAAAATCAATAGCATATTTGGATGTATTATTACAAAAAGATTATAATAATAAGAGATATACATCAAAAATATTTCGAAAAGAAACTTATAGTAATAGTTTTTTACATTTCGATAGTTGTCATCCTTACACCCAAAAGAAAGCTGTTTTAAAAGGCCAGTTTGTTAGAGCAGCAAGAATGGTCAGCAGCAGGGATGACTTCATATCTGAATGTTTAAATTTAAGCGAGATGTTTAAACATAGAGGGTACCCTAATAAATTGATAGACAATGTTATGTCCGAAGTAATAACTAAACGTGATAATTCGCATTTTAAGCCTCTATTAAATTATACACTTGCTACAACTAAAGATCTAACATCAAGAATTGCAGTATCTCGTGAGGCAAATATTTTGGGAGAAAGTGAATCACACTTGAATATCTCACATTTAGAGAACTTTTCGCACAATGTTACAAATGAACAAGTAAATAGCAATGTGAAAAGTTTTACTTAAAGTTTCATTACTACTTTCAACACTGACAGCATTTCCATTTGGGAAATTCTCATGAAAAACTGACAACTTTTAACTGCTGACTTGTCATTACACTACCATTTTGATTACACCCCACCAATAGTGTATAAAAAAGGTAAAAATTAAAAAACATGTTTGGAAAGTACACACACAATACTAAATATGGGAGAATGTATAAATGTGGTATGTGCAAATATTGCTGTTATGTGTTGGAAACTACTACCATAACAATTAATGGTGTGAACATTAGAATAAAGGAGAAAGCTAGTTGCGCTAGTGAAAAAATTGTATATTGTGCTATATGTTGTGCCTGTACGGGATTTTATGTAGGAAAAACTGAAAGGAAATTGAAAGACCGTATGGGCGAACACATTAGAGCTAGACGTGATTGTAATGAAACTAATGCTCTAGCAAAACATGTTAATATATATACATCACATTCTTTTAAAGTTATCATTTTAGATTCTTTAAATTTGGATGTTAGAGGAGGTGCGTGGCAACCTCTACTAGAAAAATTAGAGTTACAATGGCAAATTAAATTAAATGCACATAACTGGCCAGGATTAAATAATGCCATTTCTATTGCCAGCATCCTAAAATTAAAAAGCTTAGAAAGATAATAAGTTTTTGTGTTAGTCAGCCATAAGCATTTTGATGCAGTATATTACATCATTTCAACTTTATATTATTAGCATTAATTGTTAGTTCAATATTCAATATACTCTTATATTTATAATTAAATTTACAACAATACTAGTTATAATAAGTGCCAATATGTATTAAAAAGCACATTCTATATTACACATATAAATTGTCAATTTAATATGTATTTTATCATTTAAATACTACAGTATATCCTTTTATATATTTACTATGTTATAATTATGGTCGATTGTATTTACTATTTATTATTTATTATCTTAGTAGAACACATTTGATCATAATGTTAATAGTTTAAATATTTATACATAAAAGTAGATTGCTGTTTATGATGCACGTTGCACTTTAAAGACACTTCTTTCTAACTTTTTTAACTATTTAACATTTTATTAATTATTTAAGACATAAAAGGGTCTAATAAAATAAATAAAACAAACAAAATATTCCACACAATAACAATTTTTAACTACACCTTTTTGTATAGGTTGCCATATTTAACTACATAATTTTGTTTCTTTATTTAATACTTATTAAAATTTAAATTCCATTTTCCATAGGTAGGTTTTAAGACCTCTCAGAATTCATCATAGGTAGTTTCAGCATAAATTCGATAAGGAAAGACCTAGTAAAATCATGTACTTCACTATGTAAGAAAGTAAACATTATGTAAGTGACACGTATATTAGCATTTTCTACTTGGTTATGTATTGGTTTAAGGTATAGGAACGTGTTGGGTAATAATTTATCATGTTTAGGGTTGTTGCGGACTGTTTTTTAGATTTAGGTAATATACAACAATTCACAACTTATAATTTATAATGCATACATTACTTAATATGTATATAAATATAATAATTTTTAGTTAATTAATGTCTGTGTTTTAAGAGTGTTTTAACAGGGTGGGCATATTAACTGACTTATGAGTTTTCACAGTGTTCCGATCGTCACTACTAATAATATTGTATTATATTATTTTATAAGATACATTTGTTCCTTTAAGGTCTGAGGGAAATACAATGTATTACATCACTGGTACACTGTTATTTATTCAACAGGAAATGACGACTACTTGTTTGAAAAAGTTTGGCAACTGCCAAATGAAAGCGCTTACCTTATTTGATTGCTTATCGTGTTTGTATGTTTTTTTTAATTTTGGATTTACTGTTTCTTGAATTGGAAGTAAAATGATGATTTCGGCCAGTTCGCAGTATTTTGAGTTTCGTTTACCGGTTTATTGTGCTGTTATGATCTTACATCACCTGTCAGATCAGGGCCTATCACACTAGCAAGAACTCTATCACTCCTGAACAGTTTTGCACTAGCCTTTATAACAGCCATGCCATCTTGGTGTCTTTGCCTGGGC
The DNA here is from genome assembly GCF_019279795.1 of Protopterus annectens. Classification (NCBI taxonomy): domain Eukaryota; kingdom Metazoa; phylum Chordata; order Ceratodontiformes; family Protopteridae; genus Protopterus; species Protopterus annectens. The sequence goes on along the minus strand of NC_056749.1, from coordinate 781,180,624 downwards.
TGGGCACTTTATGTTTTACCCTGGGATGAGTACACCCAGCTCTTTCTTTTTTACTTATTTATTTTCTATGATATATAAGATGGTATATATATATATATATATATATATATATATATATATATATATATATATATATATATATCATACCGCTCTACCTGGAAACATCAAAAATCTGGACGAGGGCCACGAAAAATAGGTACAAATCTGTATGCCTGCTCGCAGCCAGCCAGAAATGATGATGTGAGCTCCTTAAGCTCAATTCCGACTGGCTGGTAATGCTGATGGAGCTGACATCCTCATGTATGGGATGATATCGGCTCCGACAGTGCGAAAATTAAAAATAAAAAAAACAAAAGCGAAGAAATTGGAAATGAAGGGGTGCCACTCGGGAGTCATGGCACTCCTTCATTTGGACCCCAAAACTCGGTAAAAAAACGAGTAATTCGGGACAGTTAGGAGGTCTGATATATATATATATATATATATATATATATATATATATATATATATAAATATATATATATATGGGTCACCTTTAAAATCTCGAAATCGCGTTTGCCCGAAACGGAATCCGACGGGACGAGAATACCAAAAACGCAGATGACCAAAAAGGTGAGAACCCGACGGACTCGGTAAGTGTGCGATCGAGTAAGGGATTTAGTGTTAGGGAGCGGACAGGTAAGTGTGCGATAGTGAGGGACTGTGGGTTAGGGGTGGGTTAAGTGAGTTAGGGTTAGGGTGCAGGTAGGGTGTGTGTGCGATGGTGAGGGACTGTGGGTTAGGGGTGGGTTAAGTGAGTTAGGGTTAGGGTGCAGGTAGGGTGTGTGTGCGATGGTGAGGGATTGTGGGTTAGGGGTGGGTTAAGTGAGTTAGGGTTAGGGTGCAGGTAGGGTAAGTGTGCGGTAGTGTCGGACCTTAGGGTTAGGGTTTGGGTTAGGGATAGTGCATATGTTATGTAGTGTACTGTGTTGTTTACGTGTAGTGTGTTGGTGTAATGGTTTTCGGTGTTTTGCGTTGTCGGCGTTTTATGTTTTCGGTCTTTTCGTTTCGGTCATTAGTGTTTCGGGCAAACGCGGTTTCGAGGTTTTAAAGGTGATCCATATATATATATATATATATATATATATATATATATATATATATATATAATTTTTGCCTTGATGGGATTTAGTAAACAACAGTCCCACCATGTGGAGGAACCCGCCAAGTATTGAGGATGATTTGAGTTCAAAACAAAATCTCCTTTACATTTTCTTTTTTGAGCTGATTTCATCTCTCCATCCAGGCTCTCATCTCTTCATCCGGGCCCTTTGGTTAATTTCTACAAATGATTTGCTTTTTACATACATTTCTGTGAAAGGCATGCTCTTTTTTTCCCTATTTTAAGTATTATCAATTATTCCTTTTGTAGTGAGTTGGCATAAAAGTTAAGGTTTTTCCTTCAAGCACAACATACAAGGTTCATTTTTGGCCTCTAGCCAATGCCAGTATAGACTTTCTGTGTTTTCTCTGTGTCTCTGTGGGTTCCTCCCACCTCCCAAGCACCTGCTGGGTGTTCCTAACTCAATCTCATCCAAACACTGACTGGCGTCATGGATAGCAGTGCAAACACTAGGTGGTGCCTATTGGAGAAGAGTTGTACTGACCATCTGCTGTACTGACCATCTGCTTTAGGCATTAACTCTGGTACTCAAAACCCTGTAGATAGAAAAACATGAATCACAGACTGCATGGTGTGCTGCAACTAGCCATTCAATACTACAAAAAAATGGTTCTAGGTGATCTGGTCATGTTAACTAATGTCACCAAAAATGGGAATGGGTATTTGCCGGTGAAAAGTAAATTGAGGACCCATACTACTTGGACCTATGTCAGAGACCCATGATAATGGAGACAGAGATGTCTGTTCCTTCTTTGGACAGTGTGCACCTGACATGGAATAGCTTTGTTCAGTGAAAACTGGGCATAAAACCAATCAACTTGTCAAGCAAGGACCAATGGCTGCTATACTGAATACAGGTGCACTAAAAGGATGCAGTTTGTAGTGGCAACATGATGGTATGGAGGAAGAGGCTGGACATCCTGTGTATCTAGGAGACAAGGTGGAAAAGTAGTGGAGAAAAACTACTTGACTTGGGATCCAAAGTCTGCTACTCAGGAAGAGGACAGACCAGAAATGGTGTGGGAATTGTGGTGTGGGACAGTCTTCAAAACACAGTGAGGGATGTCATCAGAATTAGTGATATACTCATGGCAATAAGCCTGCAGAGTAAACATAAGGCAGTACTAAGAATCTCAGCCTGGGCCTTACAGCAGGGTTGTGATGGCAAGGAAAAGAGTACATTAAGGCAGCATTTGCAGGACCTACTACGTAAAACTGGACATGGCTTGGTGTTGATAATGGGGAATTTTAATGCACATATTGGAACAGACAGAACAGGATATGAGGACTGCCTGGGTCTGCATGAGTGGGGCAACAAGAATAACAAACACAGGCCATTCTAGACTTCCGTGTCTGGAAAATGTCATGATATTGACCAGCATAGGGTTCAACAAGAGAGACAGTAATAATATCACATACAACAGTGGCCAATATGCAACTCTGGAAGACTTTATTCTGATAAGAAAATAGCATTAGGATGGAATTAGAAATTGCAAAGTCTTCTCCAGTGAAACTTTCAGCTCACAGCATAAACCACTGGAGGGCACAATCAGCTTCAGGCATTGATCAGGCAATGATCTAATGTCAATGGAGACTAGGCTGACGACCTGGAAGTTTACTGAAAGAAGAAAAAATAGGTAGAGTCAAAGAAGAATGGCAGAACATGAAAACACCTTGCCTGATACCTACAGAACAGATATCCAGCCAAGCCAGGTGTCAAAGTAAGGTGCATAATGAAAACTGGTGGTGAAAAGCAGAAGTGCACAAAATTGTAGAAAGAAATAAAGAGAAAAAGAGAGAAAGAAAGAAAGAAAGAGAGAAAGAGAGAAATAAAGAAAGAAAGAGAGAAAGAAAGAAAGAACGAAAGAAAGAAAGAGAGAGAAAGAGAGAAATAAAGAGAGAAATAAAGAAAGAAAGAATGAAAGAAAGAAAGAGAAAGAAAGAAAGAGAGAAAGAAAGAAAGAAAGAAAGAAAGAGAAAGAAAGAATGAAAGAAAGAAAGAGAGAGAGAAAGAAAGAAAGAGAGAGAGAAAGAGAGAGAGAGAATGAAAGAAAGAAAGAAAGAGAGAAAGAAAGGGAGAAAGAGAGAGAGAGAAAGAGAGAACGAAAGAAAGAGAGTAAGAGAGAAAGAAAGGGAGAAAGAGGGAGAGAGAAAGAGAGAAAGAAAGAAAGAAAGAAAGAAAGAAAGAAAAAGAAAGAAAGAGAGAAAGAGAGAACGAAAGAAAGAGAGAAAGAGAGAAAGAAAGAAAGGGAGAAAGAGAGAGAGAAAGAAAGAATGAAAGAAAGAAAGAGAGAAATAGAGAAAGAAAGTAAGTAAGTGCAGGAAAAAGGGGAGATAGAAGAGATGGGATTACACTAAGAAGGAATCCTCATTGGCTAACAAAGAGGCTAAGAAACATATCACAGTAGCAAGAAACAATGCGTCAGAGGCTCTCTACCAAATTCTGAAAAGTGGCTCAGCAGATAACACAAACAAACTATTATCAGGCTGCAAGAGAGAGACAGAAAAATAAAGAAGATAGTCATCAAACATCATCCATAAGGGATGCCATCAACAACCTTCTCACCAGTCTACAGGACTTGAAAAGCAGATGGACAGTGCATTTCAAGCATATACTGAAGGAAAACTGAACAGAAGCTGTACTGTCCCAGACACCACCTATAATTGAAGAAGAAGAGCGCAGCCTAGAAATGGTGAGAACAGCAATAAACAAAGTGATGCAAGAGGAAGCCAACCTGCTCATATGAAGTCATGGCAGATATGATTAACATGTTCACTTAGTAAGGGGTAAAATGGCTCATGGGGGATGCATAGCATTATGGAGACAAAGATAAGAATAAAGAAGTAGTAGAAAGTAAAATGGAAGATGAGCACTTTGGATTCAGACCAGGATGCAGCACAACTGATCTGAGACAGATAGTGAAGACGAAGCTAGAGATGAGGAATGAGTCTAACAAGACATTCCTAGACTTGGAGAAGGCAAATGGCAAGGCCCAAATAAGGATATTTCGGACGTTCTACAATGGTACAAAGTCCCAGAAATATTTTTAGAATTAGTGCATGCTAAGTACAAAGAGCCAGTAACATAAGTATGCATATTGTATGGACATTTTAGAAAGGTTCCCAGTGGGAATGCATGTGCATCACAGTTCTGCCCACTGCTGTTCATACTGATGATGGACTACCTTAGTAAACAGGTTAAAGAAAAAGATCAACAAAGATGTTGTGTGCAGATGGTATGGCATGACAAACAGACTCTGAACAGAAACTTCATCAAATGACAGAGGAATGGAATGCAAACATGAAGGCACATGGGATGAAACTGACTACAAACAAGCCAGCTGTCGTGGAAGCAGATGCAGAAATCAGAAAAAGCTGAAAATTGAGATGGAAAGTAAAATAGTGGAGCAGGATAACAGCTGTGGAGCAGAGGTTACTGAGGAGAAAGCAAATCGGAATGATTAGATGAAAGCTAGAATCAGAGGTGTAGAACAGGCCATGTGTTGTAACTTTAAGAAGCATTTCAAAGTGAGGGCACGTGCATATAAGTAGAGAGCATGTGCAGGCAGCAGTGCTATTCTGAGCAGCCAGAGTGTTAACATATATAAGTGCAATAGTCAGTCTGTTTGTTACTTTATTTAAGTTTAAGTTAATAAGCCTCAATCCTGATGTGTTTGTATATAATAAAGCTGCTTGAACTGAACCCACAACTGTTCACCTATTTTATCTTGACTGGACGAGCAACAAGAGGGGTTGTAGACAATTGGCACAAAGTGTCAGGGGTAGCATGTGACAGATGAATTTCAAAGAACCTGAAACTCAAGGTGTACAAGGCAATTGTGTGAGCAATTCTTCTGTATGATACAGAAACCAGGGCAGTGAAGGCAGGGCAGTTGACGAAGCTAGAGAGGATGAAGATGAAGCACCTGAAATGGAAGTTAGGATACACACTGCAGGACTGACATAGAAATAATGACATCATAGCAGAAACCAAAGTAGTTCCAGTTAAAGAGAATATATTATGGTGGCTCATATGGGTCTATATCACTACATTGAACCATCAGTTCAATGAACGGCATTTCATCAGAAATGCCGTTCATTGGATTCTGCTCATGTGGGGGGCTGCACCCCTCACACCCCACACTAATTATATATACCAAAACAAAAAACAGCGATATGGAGACAGAGCAACCAAAGTACAAACTAACTGTTTAACTTCAGACAAAATGAGAAACCAATTAGGCAACATTTTATAGAGAAAATATATAGAAATCAATTATTCAATTAAAACCATAACATATTAAATATTCTTAAAGAAGAAACGTAGACACAGAATAACAAGTATGCAAAAAAAGCCCATAACAAGTCAACGACTTGTTTAAATGCATCTCTAAATCTGAACAAACCCAATCCGATATAGTTCAAACAAACCCAATGTTTTAAAAACCCTTTCTTTAGGTATTTAATAAAAGTGTCTTACCCTATAAAAAAATCAATAATCATAATGTAACCTGAAATAGTATTTCAAAACTGTATAGTTGAAAACTTGTAAAATCGATCACATATCGAAGAATGACTAACTACAATTTGCATAGTATACCAAGTTCATATAGATAGAGTGGAGTGCTAGAAATATATAAGAAACATGTGTTAAATATTGTTAACTTAAAGGAGAGTACATTCCAATATTAGTTAGTAAATAAATGAATAAGAGCTTAGGACACAAGCCTACAAAATTAGAAACAGGGTAACTACCTTTTCAGAGCAAGATATTTAAGAATGCATTTAACAGAAACATGCTCATTAAGCCCTGGAGGTAAATATGCTGCAGTTCTAATTTGCCAAAATAGTTCTTCCATTTCTAATTCTAATTGCCAGGGTCCACCTCTCTGGTTGATTGTTACATGTTTTAGTATGGCAAATTTGAACTTGTGTTCTGGAAACTCTATAGTATGCCTTGCAAGGGCATTTGTGGTGTCATTCTTGCTAATGGCATACTGATGCTCATAGATGCACTGCTTAATCTTTCTTTCAGTTTTTCCTATATACAAAGCAGTGCATCCCTGGCAGCCAGCTGAATAGACCACTCCATTAGTTCCACAATTATACTTACCACAAATTTTATAATTCTTACCTCTAATGTTAACCTGGTGCTCTGTGTTTAAATGCCTACACTGGTGGCATGCCCCACATCTAAACATTCCTTTAGTCCTACTTTGTGTATCCTTGTTAAAACTTTCAAGGAGCACTTTAAGATTGGCACCTCTCCTATAGGTTATTTTAGGTTTATCTCCAAACAATTTCTTTAACCCACTATCTTCAATTATTAGGACCCAATTTTTATTTAAAATTTCTCTTATTAGGAAATAACCGAGACTATATGTACATAAAAAACTAGTATGAAAACTTTGTGTTTCACTCTTAATGATGCTATGCAGTCGGCCATCAACTTCCTCACTAGTATGAAAGGTAGGACTAAAGACACTTGTGACTGGCTTTGAGTCTGACATGGCTCCAGCGATTTTGACTTTATGGGTTCTATCCTTTAGCCAGTTTGCAACCCATCTTGTGATATATGGATTTACATTTAAGCTGTTGAGCTTGTCTTTGATGCCTGAGTGGGGTATCATGTCGAAAGCTTTAGCCAAGTCCAGGTAGGCTGTATGGACTGCTTTGCCCTCGTCAATGGCTCTAGTGACTGTTTTGAAAAAGTCAACCAGGTTCAAAAGGCAGGATCTGCCCCTTTACAAAGCCGAACTGGGTGGGATCAAGTGTCTGTAAGTCCCCAATGTCTCTGTTTATGAGTTCCATAATGATTCTTTCCATAGCTTTGCAGACCAGGCTGGTTAAGCTTATGGGGTGGTAGTTACCAGGGTCTGTAGAGGTGCCTCCTTTGTGGAGTGGGACTACTGTTGCAGTACACCAGTGTTCAGGTACATACCCTGTAGTAAGGCTAAGGTTAAATAGCATTTTTATGTGCGGGTTTAGCTCCTCTTGGAGTTCACGTAGCACACAACCCGGGATACCGTCAGGTCCCATTGATGCTGTGTTTTTAGCTTTGCTGAGGGCGGTTCACACTTGGACATCTGAGATGACAGGGAGGTTATATTCAGCTGGGATAAGTATTTCTTCTTTTGGGGGTGAGGGAGGGGAGAAATTTGCACTGAACCTGTCTGCCAGAATGTTGGCAATATCTGTGGGTTCAGTGTATTTTTTGTCATTGTGAACTAACTCTGAGCATATCTGAGGGTTTCCGCCCAGGTTTCTAACATAGCAGAAGAAGGCCTTGTGGTTATCTTTAGTGTCCATAGCGATTTTTCTCTCAGAGTTGGCCTTGGATGTTTTTATGAGAGAATGTAGCTTTCTACTAGTGCTGATCAGAGATGCCTTCTCTTTATGGGATTTTGCTCTGTCGTGCAGTAGCTTCCTTTTGTTATACAATTTGTTTATGGCTGGGGTCCACCAGACAGGACGCCTGCCCTTGGTGGAGAGGGTCTTGGTTTTATTTGGGATTGCGTGATCCATGCATTCTTGGAGATGTCCGTAGAAAGCATTTGTGAAGGATTCAGCATTGTGGGATGTGGTTTCCACTGGCCCAGTGGGCTTAAAGGATACCATCTCAGTTTTAAGAAGTGTAAAGTCGGCTTTTGAGAAGTTTTTCACTGTAGTCTTTTGTGTTGGGGTGGAGGTGGGATATGTATATCCAGGGTGATTAGTTTGTGGTCAGATCTCACTAGTGAGGGGTATACTTCTGGTGTGGAGCACTTTGTCCCCATGTTTGTGATGATCAGGTCTAGTATATTATCTCCCCTTGTGGAAGAGGTGACTAGCTGTTCCATTGCATTTTACCAGAAAGGCTCATCCAGACTCTGCTACACTTTGCTGTGAAGGAAAGGTTAGTTTGCTTTTATTTTTTGTATTACTGTATTGCCTTTCTATATTTTGAATACTGTAGTTTGTTTTCTTTACCTTGTGTTTTGCTTGCATTCTGTTTTAACAGCATATTAAAACTTCAAAAGAGACCACAGCTCTCTCTGTTCTGAGTCAGGCAGAGATAAGAACTGATTAATTAAGGACTCATTCATAAGACAGAAGAGGTCACTTAAGGTTAATCACTTGTTAACAGAAGGGGTGGAGCTAGGAACTAAAATTTCTATTTAAGGAGTAAACTAAAACATTTCAGAGCTTTACCAGAAAGGCTCATCTCGACTCTGCTACACTTTGCTGTGAAGGAAAGGTTAGTTTGCTTTTATTTTTTGTATTACTGTATTGCCTTTCTATATTTTGAATACTGTAGTTTGTTTTCTTTACCTTGTGTTTTGCTTGCATTCTGTTTTAACAGCATATTAAAAACTTCAAAAGAGACCAGAGCTCTCTCTGTTCTGAGTCAGGCAGAATTTTTCCTGCCCTCCCACCTATTTAAGTTGTCTTGTTAAATACCACTGTCTTTCTAGTTGCCCGCCTCTTATGTTAATGTGACCATATATCTCATTTCTCTCTACTTTCACTGGCTTATGTGAGTAATCACAAAATCATCATTTTTGAAATCCCCCCCTTCAATTATTTAAATTTATTGGCCATCATACAGTATTTCATAGTACCAAAATACAAAAGTGACCACCCCTTTCAATCCATCTTGCTGTTTTAAAAATAGTAACTCTCCACTAAACCTTAACTTTTTAAACAGGTAAAACTCAAGTTACCTACTTTCACATCTAACTTCTCTAGTGCACACTGCAGAGTGCATTCTTTTCAATCTTACCTTTAAGCATCCCTGTGACTAGCACTTTCTCTAATACCTGCTGGAAAGCACTAGGACGCCTTAAACTCATACAAACACTGAACTCTCATTGTTAACAAGGAGAAATTAATAGTAGGCACTAAACAGCCTATAATTGCAAAGTACCTTGCTAAGGGAACAGCTCCTATACTTTACAAAGAAAAAAAAAAAGCCCCAAACCAGGCATGTCCAAGTGTCAGCTTCCGGTGATCTCTCCTGTCCACCTGGTGAATCTGGGCATACTGGGGCAGTGCAGCAATTGCCTCATGTACACAGACAACCCTCTCCTCCTACTACCCAACACTACAACCTGTGAGAGATGCACTTACATAGCCAAAATGGAAGCAAAGCTCTCTCCACCCAAGATTGTGGTAAACAGTCAAGAGGAGAAGGTTAACACCCACACTACACCTCAAGCAACACATAGCCCTTCTAAACCCGCACCACCAACACCCACATATAGCAACACTAAATCCACATATGCAGAGGCCCTTAACTGTAACCTGCCCAAGCAACAAAGACCTCTGAAGCTGAAACACAAACAAACACCAATCACAACCAATGTGTCACATAGTTCACAACACCAGTGTGCCACCCAGCAACAGCCCCTAAGGCAAGACAATGTACCTAACACTTTAGCCATAGGTGACTCTATAGTCCGGCACACTGATGTCCCTCTCACCAGGTTGAATAAGGAGAAAATTACAGTCAGCTGCATGTCGGGTGCCAGGATCCGCCACATAACGCATGCACTCAAGTCACTCCACAACAAGTACAAATATGACTGTCATTGTCCATGTTGGAGTGAATGACTTGAGACGTACCTCCCTGGACTACATGAAAAGTGACATGGAAGAGCTCTCGGGTCATGTGGCCCAGGCAGGTATGACCCTAGCCCTGAGTAGCATCCTGCCTTCGCCCAGAATGATACCACAATATAAGAATAAAATGATTGACTTCAACAATTGGCTAAGCTTATGGTGTCATTCAAAGGGGATCCAGTATCTGTCTGCCTGGGATGACATGATTGACAGACCACGATGCTTTGCCAGAGATGGTCTGCACCTGTCGCCCCTGGGATTCAGGTTACTGGCTAAGGCTCTTGCCACCCCTATAGTGCCTTTTTTAGGCAAACTTCAAAGGACAAAACCACCACCGTAACAGGTACAAGCATGCAAAATCTGAAGGTAATGCTACTCAATGCTAGAAGTCTAAACCTCAAAATGCACTCTCTCGAGGCACTCCTAAAAATGGAGAACATCGATATCTGTTTAGTAACTGAGACCTGGTTCAAGGCTCCAGAGAGCACCCCTGCAATACCAGGCTACAACTCTTACCACACTTTTCGGCCACCAAACCAGGACCGAAACACTAAAGGTGGAGGAGTGTCAATATTCACCAAGGATGTTCACACCACCAGGCTAGTTGGCCAACACAATGTGTCTGAAATTCTCCAAGTGCAACTAACACTAGGTAAGACTGTAATCCAAATTGTAGCTTGCTACATATCCCCCACCATACCCCAAGATTCTCACTACACCTTTCTAAACATACTGGAAAATATTAAGATAGAACCAAACACCCTAATACTGGGTGATTTTAACTACCCTGCCATTAACTGGGAAAACTACTCATGTCCCAACACCTTTGCACAACGGTTCTTGGAATTCATAAATTCCAATGCCCTGGATCAACTAATCCATAGTCCCACCAGGGGCTCCAATATCCTAGACCTGGTCATTACCAACATGGGAAATCAATGATCCATACCTATGGTCACCCCCTCGTTAGTCAGGTCTGACCATAAGCTAATTACCCTTAACATCCACATCCCACCCCCACCCCCCAGTAAAGAAACCACCATAAAAAACTTCTCCAAAGCCAACTTAATGCTACTCAAGTCAGAAGTGACAATCTTCATGACACCCATGCAGACGGGAACTGAAAGTTCAACTGCTGAATCCTACACTAAGGCACTGTACGAGCACATCCACTCATGCATGAATCGTGCTATCCCAAATAGAACCAAAATGCTCTCATCCAAAAAAAGGAAGCCAATCTGGTGGTCCCCTGCCATAAACAAACTTTACAACAAAAGGAAGAAACTTTTGCAGAAAAGAGGAAAATCCCAGGATGCAAAAAACTCCGTAAGAAACTGAGATGCCTTATAAAATCCTCCAAAGCTAGTTCCGAAAATAAAATTGCCAAAGATTCCAAAGACAACCACAAAGCATTCTATAACTATGTCAAGAATCTAAATGGCAATGCTCAGATCTGCTCTGAGCTAAAACAGAATGGTATTAAATATACTGATCCGAAGGATATTGCCAATATCCTGGCAGATCGATTCAGTGCCAATTTTACCCCCCCTCTTACCCCCTAAATGGCCCATCTCAATACCGGAAGATTGCCAAATTCCAGTAATAACGGCCACACAGGTACAAAACGCACTCTCTAAAGCCAAGAATACAGCATCCATGGGACCAGATGACATCCCAGGCTGTGTACTACATGAACTACAATATGAACTGGCACCTCACCCAAGTGTCATGTTTAATCATAGCCTCACCTCAGGTTTTGTGCCCACTGAGTGGCGCAGAGCTACAGTTATCACAATCCACAAGGGGGGATCCACCTTGGATCCCAGAAACTACCATCCCATCAGTCTGACAAGCCTTATCTGCAAGGCCATGGAGCGTATTGTCATGGAACTTATAAACAAAGACATTGGCAACCTTCAAACACTGGACCCCACCAAGTTTGGGTTTGTGAAGGGCCGATCTTGTCTCCTGAACCTGATTGACTTCTTTGAATCAGTCTCCAGAGCCATGGACAAGGGTAAGGTGGTCCACACAGCCTATCTAGACCTTGCTAAGGCCTTTGACACCATCCCCCACTCTGGAATCATAGATAAACTTACTAAGTTGGGCATTAATCCCTATGTCACCTAATGGGTTGCTAAATGGCTTACTGATAGAACCCACACTGTAAAAGTAGCCGATTCCAAATCCAGCTCCAGACAAGTGACAAGTGGAGTACCTCAGGGTTCAGTCCTGGGGCCGCTCTTGTTTGGCATCTACTTCTCTGAAGTACAGGTCAACACTAAGGGACTCTGGCGAACAAAGTTTGCAGATGACTGCAAACTGGGAGCCATTATTGAATCCCCAAATGATGTGGATACTCTACAAAAGGGCCTTACAGAAACAGATGCTTGGTGCCAGAGCCATGGGCTCAAGCTCAATGCCAAGAAATGTATTGTTATCCCCTTTGGGAAAAAACATGTATCCATGAATTACCATATAGGTGGCAGTACACTAAACACAGAAAGTGTGATAAGAGACTTAGGGACACAGGTGGACAGTGGTCTCACCTTCGATAACCACATCGCCACAACAGTCAGGAAATCCTTCTATGTGGCACACCTCATCACGAAGGGCTTTTCATCCAGAAAAAAGGAGGTCATTGTCCCACTGTACTCATCCCGCATTAGACCCATTATAGAATACAATGCCCCATTTGGTATGTACCTCTCAAGACATCTGCAACAACTGGAAAGGCCTCAGAAATACCTCACTAAAAGAATCACAGGCCTAAAGCAGATGCCCTACGCTGACCGCCTTAAAAAACTCCAGCTATACTCTGTCGCATATCGTCTACTCAGAGGCGATCTCTGCTTAACATACAAGGCCATGTCAAACCCAGAGCTGTTGGACATGCTACACTTAAAGAAATCCCAGTCTCTCAGAGCTACACGCTCCAGGGTTCTAAACCTTGTCATCACAATAAACAAAACATGCTGGAGGGATAGGTTCCTGACCCAGAGACTCCCCAGACTCTGGAATAGATTGCCCATACATGTCAAGCAGAGTGCCTCTTTGGACCTCTTCAAGAGGAACCTTGACGATTGGATGGGAGAAAGGAAATTCACCCCAGGGATCACGTCAGTCACCCTGCTAGATAGGGGTCCAGGAAAGTAAATAATGTGGGAAGAAATAGCCAGGGAATTGTTATGGCTAGGCTTGTATAGGCCCTAGGGCTGATAGCCTAGTACCAACCTATGAACCTATGAACCTATGAATTCCAGGAACCTTTGGGCTAGGGTGTTTGGGCTAGAATAATGCACACAGTCTATGTTAGGGTAGTTGAAGTCTCCCAATATGATGGTGTCTGGTGAGACATTCATATCCTCCAATGTCTTCAAGAAGGCTGAATGGGGTTCCTGAGATTGGGAGGGTGGTCTGTAACATGCTACCAGTTGTATAGCAGTTTTGCCTACGGTTAGTTGCACCTGGATGGTCTCTGATGCTTCATGTGTTGCCACTAACCTGGCGGTGTGGGTGTCCTTGATGAATATGGACACTCCCCCTCCCTTTTTGGTTTGGCCCGAGTTTTGGGGCTGAAAAGCATGACACGAGGTATAGCTTGGTAGTGCTGGGGTGCTCTCAGGAGCCTTGGACCAGGTTTCAGTTACTGCACAGACATCGATGTTCTCCATACTGAGGAGTGCTTCGAGAAACTGCATCTTGAGATTTAGACTTCTGGCGTTGAGCAGCATTACCCTTAATTTTTTTCCATTTTTGTTTTCTAAGGAGGTGGGTTTGTCTTTTGAGCCTTGCCTAAAAAAGGCACTATGGGGGTGGCAAAAGCCCTAGCCAATATCCGGAAGCCCAGTGGTGACAGATGCAAGCCGTCCCTTGTGAAGCAGCATGGCTTGTCCAGCATGTCATCCCAAGCAGACAGACATTGGATCCCCCTAGAATGACACCAGTAATTGAGCCAATTATTAAAGCTGATCATCTTGTCTTTGTATTGTGGCATCATTCTTGGTGAGGGCAAGATGCTGCTCAGGGTCAGGGTCATACCAGCCTGGGCTACATAATCAGAGAGCTTCTCTATGTCTCTTTTCATGTAGTCCAGGGAGGTACACCTCAGGTCATTCACGCCGGCATGGACAATGACGGAGTCATATTTGTACTTGCTTTGGAGTGACCTGAGTGCGTGTGTTATGTGGTGGATCCTAGTTCCCGATAGGTAGCTCACCGTTATCCTCTCCTTGTTCAGCTTGGTAAGCGGAACGTCAGTGTGTCTGACTATAGAGTCACCTATTACTAGTGTATCAGACATGGTGTTTGGCCTTAAGGGCTGTGATTGTTTGACACACTGATTTATTGAAGTATGTGTTGCATGTGTTATGTTTTGAGGTGGTGGATTTTTGGGTGTCTGCTTTGGGATCCTCTGTTGCTTTGGTAAGTTTTTTGTTAGAGCCTCCGAGTATGTCTTTGTGTTATTATGTGTTTGGTTTGCAGTTGTGGTAGGTCTATGTGGGACTGGGTTTGCTGTGTGTGTGGTTACCTTCTCCTCCTGTCTGGTCTTGCCAGTCCTGAGTTGAGAGAGTTCAGCCTCCAGTTTGGCTATATAGTTGCATCTCTCACATGTATTTGTGTTTGTTGGGAGGAGGAGAGGGTTGTCTGTGTACATGAGACAATTGTAGCATTGTCTCAAGATTCCCAGATTAACCAGCTGAACCGGAGAGGATGCTAGTAATCTACCACTCGACATGCTAGAATATTATAAGGGAGTGCCGTGCCTTTAAGGGAAGTAGGTACTCACAGGGGTGGTAGGTGGATGTAGTGCTTACTTTAGTTTGAGAGTGCTTACTTAGAAGAGAGGATTTGAGAACAAGTGCTAGGCTTATAATAAAGCAAGTAGACTGACTATTATAAGAGTAGAGCTTTCTTAAAGGAAAATTTGAAGAGCAGACTTGGCGGAGCCAGAAAAAGTTTAACCTTGTTTAACCGGCGCTGCACTATGCGCACAATCGCGCAAATGCGGATTTTAAACAGGGAACTTCAAAAGAGCTAGAAATGGTCCAAAACAACCAATTACTACAAGCTCTTGTTTTTTTTTTTTACTATAATTTGTTTCTTGGAGTTTTTCTCCCCGGGGTCTCCACTGAAAATGAGCCACTGGCCCAGTCGGACCATCCCGGTAAACAAATGTAAAATAAATAAATAAATACATAAATAAATAAATAAAATAAGTATAATTACCTGTAGGATTTTTCCTGCCACTGCAGGATGACATGCACTTTACTGCACATATGGTTGCCAAGATCATATAGGCTTTTTCCCTTAGCTGTGTAAACTGTGAATTGCATTTATTTATGCATTGACAATGCTGACTTTTGCTAGACAGAGTTTTGTAATGATGAATACAAAAAGTTAACGGAGTTGGTTTAATCTGCATGCATGCCCTGATGTTATATAGACCTATAGCTTTTTTGGATGGTTAAATCTGATCTTGCATCTCTCTAGAAGCAGCTATTTATTTTACTTGAGCCCTTGCATCTGCGGTTGGGTTGTGCCTATTACTCAAAAACAGGACTCATTTAAGCCAATGCTTAAGAAATATTGTCTGTATCTGGATAACTTAGAAAGTCCCACTCTATCTGTAATTTTACATTTATCAGTGAGGTAATCAAGAAAGGGGCTCATGTGCATCTGTATTCTTTGTTTAATATCTCATGCCATACTTGGTTGTTGTCAGTCTAGTTTTTAATTAAAACGTAGCACTGGGATGCCCTCATTAGGGAAATTAGTGACCTCCTTATGGCTGGAGACCTACACTTATATTTCATATTGCCCCCTCCTTGATCTTTCTGCAGCATTTGCTTATGTAGATCATGGAACTTATTCTTTCTTAGTGTTCAGACAATCAGCCTGTTACATTCGGGATCATGTCCAGTGAATGTTTTTTGGAGGTAACTCCTCAAGGAGCCACTGACTGACTTATAGTACTCATCCACTTTCAGTCCTGGCACCATGTACTCATTGCTGACAGATCATGAACGATAGCTATCACACCTGTCAGTCTTATACAGGTAACATTCAGCAATACCATTCTGTGTCTCAAATGCAAGGGCGGATCCAGATTTTATCACCTCAGAAGCCTTTCTAGATTCTGTTTTACATTCGAAGACCCACAGACAGAAGTGACGTTTGAGCATGGTACCATCCAGTCTTAATATGCCCTGCATCTTTCCCCTTTATTTTCTACATTACCTAGAATTTGCATCATACATGTGAGTTCTTGTTGAATGTCTCAGTGATTATCTTACACTTACGTTTCATGAAATGAGCCAGTTCTCGTAACAATATATTGTTCCTTATTCCCTCTATGGACCTTGATACAGTCATTTTAAATATAAATGCTTTAGGATATAAGTTAATATACTTAAAATTTAAACTAAAACATTTCACTGCTATATTTGTAATATTGAACCATGTAGAATTGAGCATTTAAACAGTTTAACTTTCTAACTGCATTACAAATAGTCCTACTACTTAACCTATGCATACTGTTCTATATTTTAAAAATTATGTTTGTTGTTGTTGTCAAGTTTGTTCCTATGTACCATTGCATACAACTGTCTCTGCCAATTGGTAGCAAATTTTTGCAGACTTGCAAAATATTGTGCATGCCCAAGAAATGCTGACTGAGATCCTCATGTTTTATTGTATCCTATGTATTCTGTTGTCAGGTTGTATTTATATATGTTTTTTATTTACATCTATATTACTGTTATATTTGATGCTGTTTAACTATCTGGAACTTTTCTCCATGGGCCTCTGCTGAAAATGGGTATTTATTAACTAGCTGGACTTCCCTGATAAACAAATGTCAATAAATAAATAAATGTATTAAGAGAAGGGTCTTGCAACAGTCCACTTGTTCAGGTAACAAATGAAAGAACAAACAAACAAACAAGGACAAACAGTCAATAAACAATTTATGCTCTTGCATCTTCCACTTTGACTACCTCAGTGCTTTGTACTTTACACTTGCAAATAGTGACCTCCCACAGCTATGGGGAGTGTAGAATACTATAGCGAGGCTTGTGACCTCCCAGAGCTATGGTGAATGTAGAATTCTACAGCAAAGCTTGTAAACTCTCACACCTATGATGAATGTAGAATTCTGTAGCAAGGCTTGTGACTATATCTGTGATTACACCAGTACCTTCCAGTAGCTGTCAGCTCAGTGTTTCAAATCCTGGCTTTAGCATTTCTTGTATTAAACACTTTGTGTCCTGTCTGTGTACCAAGATTCCTTGTCCTTAACCACTTACTTATCCCAATAAATTATCCCACTAATATCGCCATGAACGGAAGTGCTGCTTGTTTCATAATGTATTGTTAGCCATTAGCAGCTACAAGGCCTCCTTTCCAAGAACTTTAAAATGATTTCTTTTTAGGAGCATCTATTTTAATCCTAAAAGAGATATTGTTCTTAGCCCTCAAAATGTATTTCAAATATTTATCTCCAATATATTGAAGTTTTTTTATGTAGAATTTCACCTTCAGCCAGATTCAATAAAGCCTAAACAGTCCACTTACAGCGAGGTGTGCACATGGTAGTGCACTGTTTTAGATTCAGTAAGTGGCTCTACATGATGCGTAGAACTGTGCAAACAAGGTAAATACCATGGCATGCTAATTACTGAATAAACAGCTGAATTGTATGCTAATCAACCAATCCAAGATGGGGGAGCTATTCAACAAGCTATAAAGCAACCGTGTAGACTAGTGGTAATTTTTCCTGCGAATTCCAAAACCTATTGGAATACAGCCACTTAAAGGAGTCTACACAGAAAGGATGTCAGGGGTTGCTGTTGCTTTAATTAATGTGTCTGTGCAACAGGCTGAAGTCTATGCTGCTGCTACTGCTAATAGACCATGGCCAAGAAGATGAAGTGTTTTCAGACCCCGGGTAACTTATCACATTCTACATGATGCAGAAATTGTAGAGTGCTACAGGGTGGATAGAGACACACTACAGGAACTTTGCAACCTCTGTCATCCTCAGCTCAGATCCAGGGGAAACAGAGGGAAACCCATTCCAGTGGAGAGAGATAGGTATGTGTAGCACTTAGAATTTTAGCTACAGGAACCTTTCAGAGATGAACAGGGGACATGCTGGGGGTATTACTGGCATCAGCATCCAGGATCCTCCATCAATTCCTGAATGCTATGCTCGAGCATGCCAGTGATCACATATATTTCCTCATACTCCTGAGCATAGGGCCATCAATAAGAAGAAGTTCTACCCTGTCGCACACTACCCTGAAGTACTGGGTGGCACAGATTGCACACATATAGAAATTAAAGTACCACCTGGGGAACAAGGAAGGCTCTATATCCATAGTAAGGACTTCCACTCTAGTAACTGCAAAATCATGTGTAATGCTAAGGGAATCATACTGAACATGTGTTCTGGGAACCCAGGCAGTTACACATATCTGGCACACCTCCCAACTGTTTCAGATGTTCACTACAGGAGATGTCCCACAGGGTCATTTACTGGGGGATGCAGGCTATGTACTGGAACCATGGCTGATGACACCCATCAGAAATATACACACATCTGCTGAAGAATGCCATAATGAGGCACACAGTCAAACCAGAAATATCACAGAACATGTGTTTGGGCTGTGAAATCTTGGCTCCAGTGCCTAGATTCATCTGGTGGAGCCCTGCAGTGCAATCTATGGACATGTATAGAAATATTCACAGTATGCACCATGCTGCACAACATCATCCTGAGAAAACAGCTTCAGCAGGTTGAACAAGGGGAAGGGGCAAACATCCCACAACCAATGCCAAGGTCACCACAGCCACATGCATTTGAGGAGCTAGAGGGGGAAGCAGCAGCTGCTATGGGTATAGGCAGATGTAGGCATGCTCCATATGTAGGCGTGCTCAATATGCTCTCGCATTGGCTAAGAGACAATGCACAGCACACTCACTCATCACCTTGCAGCCTACAACCTTCCTCCTACACACATGCATATAGTAACATGGATGTCAGGCAACTGTCACAACCTTTAACTCCCCATGTATTGGCTATGTACTCCTAGCATCAGAGAGAGTCAGCCCTGAACTAAAACTGTTGCAACTGCTGGATTTACAAGGTAAGTGTTGAACGTGGAGTGTATTGTGTAATAATATTAATGTCTGGCATATCCATGCATGTTGTTACTCAGTAGTGTAAGCAATTAAAAGGTAAGAGATTTGTACAAAAATTACCTTAACATGTAACAGCAGAGACTTATTTGACTTATATGTGTCCATTATTAAGTAGGCCTCACGCATCAAAGATTCACGCAGTCATATCTCTCAAAAGTAGTGATGGTCACTGCATGCCCTCAGCAGGTATCAGTCATGTTCAGGTAGCAGCATTGCATGCATTTGTACTGGAAAACCATTAAAGAGAGAAGTTAGAAAGCAATCATACAAACTGAAGTTTCAGACTTCACAACCCTCACAAGATCATTAACAGTAAAGTTGGAAAATTTTTAATGTTATCAACTGTCTAACTTTCAAAGACCAATATAAGTCAAAGGTGCAATTACCAATTTAACATCACAAATGCAGATATACTAAGCACTAAGTCAGCTATACACCCTAAGCATCAGACACAAAGCTTATGTATCCCTGAATCCAAAAGACAGAAAACAGGGATATGTCACAGTTATCATCACTTGCACAGGTTGTTGTGTTGGGGGGCAGGAAGCCTAGGCTGACACAAAAGGTTGGTGAGTGTGTGTGTGTGTAAAAAAGAGATGCAGGCAAACATTTGGATAAAGTGACAAATGGCCAGTGAGACAAAATGAGTTTTAAGCTTCATGGATGAACCATGTAACTGTTGTGCATGTATTTGTATGGGTCCTCCAGGTGAAATTGGTATGTGAGTGTCTGCAGGAACACAGCAAAACTCTATGCTAGCTCTATGTCTTGGTATGTCAGACAGGTGTGAGCCATGCATAGTAGAGGTGGCAGTTCATCATTGTCATACCTGACCATGAGAACTAGCTCTGTCAGGAGTTGCACTGGCACATCCATGCACACAGTCAGATGCAGTGCTGCTACCCAAACATAACTGATGTCTGTTGGATGAATTCCCCTCAGGAGGACACCCAGGATCACAACTCCATGACCTGCCACATCTGGGTGTGGACTGCCCAACTACTGACAAAGTGGTGGAAATACTGCCACTATGTGACAGTGATTGGGCATGGCCAACAGCAGATGATGTGGCTGACCTATCTATGCCCATGAGGATGCTGTTACCTTCCCTGCACCATCCATTCCAACGTGTCATTCATCTGATCTATTGAATCGGCAACACAGTGGAGGCAGTCATGCATGTCAGCCTGTGCCACATCTACAGCCTAAGCATTTCTGTGCAGGACCTATGGGAATGTGCCTGTGCTTCCATGATGGTCCTAAACATATGTTGAGTGGCAGAGGAAGAGACACATGGATGGGGGGATGAACAGCAGACCTCCTCTGAGCACCCGTAACAACCCTCCAGCATGGCACCTCTCTCACAATTTGGCTACAGCCATAGTTAACAGGCACAGAAGTTGCAGTAACCACACTTCCCTGATCAAGTGTCTCACCCTCCATCTGTCCAATATCTGGGGGCTCACTGGAATGGGTAGGTGTAGGCCTGCTGGTTGCGATTGATGGAATTTCTGGGGATGGCTGTATGTCAACCTCAGTATCAAATTCAACCTCTGCACCCCCTGACTGTGCCTCTGTTTGGCCACCATCATCATGAGAGTCTGCTGATACTCTGACATTAGGTGGTAGAAGTCCCACACTTCCACTATCAGGATCACCTGTGATAATAAGCAACAAACACAGGAAAAACTTAATACCTCCACTTCTATAATACAATATATGTTAACAAAATGACAGTGGTGCCACTATTAGACAGTACAGCAATACACACAACAGTCCTGACATCAACATCACAAACTAAATAATTCTTTGAACTGATCATCAACACTGACATAAAAATGTTTGGCTTACCATATGCAGATGATTGTAGGTTCCCTATGTCGGATGGTGCTGGAAGAAGTTAAGCAAATAGCAAGGACAACATTATCACAATTAACAGTGGCACAGGGTTAAAAAATTTTGCCCTTTATATGTCCATTAACTATACTCTCAAGAAGAACTTGGGTGACAGCTTCAACCTAAGTCTGATGTGTAATCAATTAGAATGTGTTAGTAACTGTAGCAATCTTCATCCCCCACCCCCAAACCAATTTCATATTAAACAGAACTAACGTATTGCTGTAAATATTTTACTATACAAGAGAATTTAACAAATGAGATACAAAAGCCTACCCTGAAGCTCCTCCTGGGACATTCTTGCTGTCCCTGAAACAGTAGCACCAATGTCAAGGACATGCTGTTCTGCACTTTCCTGGGAGCTGTCTGGATCTCTGACAGTGGACAGGAACTCTTCATTTACTGTTAGTGGTGGATCTGTAGCAGGAACCCTGGTACCCATCTGATCATGGGCCACTGCAGCTGCTCTCCTATATGCAGATGAAATCATGTCAGTGGCCCTATAGAGCACATGATCATATGTCCTGTTGTAACCACCTACTGCATTGACATCTGCAACTATCTGCTGCTAAATTTGCATTCTGCCTGACATATCTCCAGATCCCCTCTCAAACAGAAAGGCACCATGTCACCTAAAAGCTTCCACAATGAGCTGATTCTCAGGGTCAGTGAAGGGTGTTTTTTGAGGATTGAGATGCCTGGGTGACATTATCGTAGGTGTCCTAAAAGACAACAGAAGGATAATACACAGCTATCTAGATGGTCTCCAACAATCCATTGTGTGGTACAATGACCTATCACCTCAACTTCCTGTCACTCTTGGCATCCCCCAGGGCTCCATCCTTGGACCACTACTTTTCTTACTCTTCACCAATAATCTATTCGCAGCCACCAAACAGGCCACTCTCATACAGTATGCAGACGACTCAGCTCTCATCTGCTCAGCCTCAACTTTGCCAGAACTTCACAAATTAGCACAAGAAGCCTTTTCCTCTGTTGAAAACTGGCTATGCAATGCCCAACTTATTCTCAACCCTAACAAGACTAATCTCCTCATCTTCCAGCCCACTAAACCCAACTCTCACTTCAATATTCTGGCCAGCAACAACACCATAATCTCCCCTAAAGAGCACATCAAACTACTTGGCATTGAAATTGACAACCAGTTCAAATTTGACACTCACGTCTCTATCCATAAAAAAGTTCACAAATAAACTAGGTTCATTGCACAGAAATAAGCAATTCCTCACCAAAGCAGCTAGAATCTCAGTAGCCAACTAGCACCTCATATCAGCCTTACTCTATGCCTCTCCTATACTTACCAATCTTAGACAAACTGACCTAAACAAGCTAGGGGCCTGCTACAACAAAATATCCAAATTTGCCACTGGGTCATCCTACCACAGCCATCACTGTATCTCTCTTAGAGAACTCGATTGGCTGGAACTTCCACAACTTCTCCCACTCAGTAAACTCTCCCTTGCCCACAAATTAGTAAACCATCCTCAAAATGTCCCCTCCCTTCAAAACCTTCTCTAGCCCTACTATACTATGCTCCAGCAACAAAAACCTACTCCAGGTTACCAAAGCCAAGAACTCAGCCTGGGAAGCTCTTTTCTCCTGCACAATATCCAAATTATGGAATACCCCCCCCCCAATTACCACCCTACCCTCATCCCTCATCCCATCATTTCAAAGCCAAATTAAAAGCCCACATAAAAAGCCACTGGTTATGTCCATGCTCCAATCCTAAGACTCACTTCTCCTCACCTCACATCCCCTCCTTTAGCCAGCCTGCCTGATAATAGCAGATCATTAGATCCTTCCCCTTCTCTCCTTATTTTTTCCTCTATCCCCTCCTGCTTACATCACCATATGATGTTTGTCAACTATATATTTGTTAGTGTACTCAGCTACAACTGACAAATTAAACAGTTTGAAGGTGTAATAGTTTGTTCTTAATGTTTATCCAAACTTACTAAACTACATATTACAATACTGAGCATTCTATGTCAATTTATGTTTACATTGTCATTTCTAAATGTATTTCTTTATTTTTTTATATGCATTGTGACTTCTTAGTATCTAAATGATTCTTCTTACGCTATTGCTGTTCATGTTTGCTACAGACTTTACTTGCTTTGCTTTTGTTACTTGTTTTGTTTATGTGGAGCTTTTCTCCCTGGACCTCCACTGAACATGGACCTGTGTCCAGTCAGAATTTCCTGGTAAACAAATGTAAATAAATAAATAATACACATAAGTATCACATAACTACAAAATAACTGTTCCAAGGTAAAACAGAAAAGGTAGCATTTCAATACTGCACACTAGAGAAACATAAAACAGTATAGAAATATGAAATATGAACAACAGGCTGGATGCCAGAAAGGAAGAGTAACAATAGCAGCATATCCTTGTTTGTGCCATAATAGGGAGAGTAACAATAGCAGCATATCCTTGTTTGTGCCATAATAGGAAGAGTAACAATAGCAGCATATCCTTGTTTGTGCCATGATAGGGAGAGTAACAATAGCAGCATATCCTTGTTTGTGCCATAATAGGAAGAGTAACAATAGCAGCATATCCTTGTTTGTGCCATAATAGGGAGAGTAACAATAGCAGCATATCCTTGTTTGTGCCATAATAGAAAGAGTAACAATAGCAGCATATCCTTGTTTGTGCCATAATAGGGAGAGTAACAATAGCAGCATATCCTTGTTTGTGCCATAACAGAAATGCAGCTTTGCTTTCCCACCCCCAAAAGAAGCGGCAAATGATGCATTTTGCTAACAAACCATCACTGAAATGTTAAAAATGCTTTCTAATGAAATGTCCCTGAAACATGTCTACAGATTTTAAAGAGAGCATTCCATTTCCATTGGATGGTACAATGATGTAGCTGTTTGCATTGTCACCTCAGAGCAAGTGGTTCTCCGGTTCAATTTTTGGCTGGAGTTCCTTCTGTGTGAGGTCTGCCTGTCCTCCCTGTATTCATGTGGGTTTCCTCCAGGTGCTCCAGTTTCCTCCCACATTATAAAGACGTGTCTGGAGCATTTCTTCCCGGGCCTCCTCTGAAAATTGTCTCATTCCAAGTCAGGCTTTCCTGGTAAAGAAATGTTAAATAAATACATTTCCCTAACCTACATTACTAGACTAAAATCAGAATATGTTAACCTCCCAAATACAAGGCTAATTCGATCTCTCAAGCATTTTAACATAGACCTCTTTAAAGCTGATCTGAGAGCATGTAAATGGAATTGTTTAAAATCACTTCCCCTGGAGGAAGCAGTATTATTGTTTAATACTACATTCTTATCCATACTTGATACACATGCTCCTGAGTGCTCTATTAGAATTAAGACCAAACCTGCCCCATGGCTGACCTCCAATACTAAAAAACACATGCATGCTAAAAACAAAGCATGGACAAAATGGAGATGTGATAGACAAAACCCTGATTTAGTTAATTTCCGCCAGCTTAGAAATCTTGCGAAAAAATCAATAATTTCTGACAAGAAAAACTTCTACTGTAAACTTCAGGAAACTCATATTAACAACTCCAAACAGTTCTGGTCCTCAGTAAATAGACTTCTCTCCCCAGGGACTGCTAAAACTCCTTCCCCTCTAAATACTGACCCAAAAACCCCTCTCCAGACTGCTAATGTCTTCAACTCTTTTTTTCTCTGAAACTATTCAATCCTTAGCCAAACAAATGAACCCTAACAACTCTCATATACCTACTAACATAACTACCTCCTCTTTCAACTTCTCTCTAAAACCTATATCTACCTCTTTCATCTATAAACTCATTCACAAACTGAAACCCTGTACCCCTTCTGCTGACAAGCTCCCTTCTCTGTTCCTTCAGAAAGCTGCCAAAGAAATTGCATATCCTATATCCTTACTTATCAACAGAACTATCCAAGAAGGAACCAT
>NC_056749.1:781063322-781150822 GCF_019279795.1 Protopterus annectens | reverse complement strand
AAAATGTTTTGCAGTTTATGCCTAGGTTTGAATACCACAATGTAAAAATCAATTTTAGCTGTTTTAATGGCAAAAACAAATGTATCAGGTTATGACATTTATGCCCCCAGTGCATGTCTACAAACGTAACTCATATAGCAGTTAGCTCACAATTTCCAATATATATCTCCAAGCTACATTACCAGACACCCTCAAACTAAGGCCAAGTGTAAGATGACCCTTCCAATTTCAAGTATTTATTTCCTCCCTCTTTGGCACTGCTGTGCTCTGCTTAACATCATGCAAACATGGTTGGCATTGTTGCTCGAGTTTGTGCATTACTAGTAAACACAATAACTGGAATTGGTGGAAAGCATCAGTTGCCATTACTCTATTTCAGACAGGAGACATGTCTGGCCTTAGAGATGAAGGTGCCCAGTTTAGGGCATAGAAGTGGGGTGTCTGAGAGTCCAGGATATTTATTGGATTCCTGGTAAAACACCACAGACAAAGGCTTCTGCAAGGGGACTCTTCTGGCGCCCAGTACAAGTCTAAGGCATGGAATAGCTTGGCTCAGGCTGTATCCAGTGCTACTGGAATCCCACACACTAGAGGGCAGTGTAGGCATCATTTTAATGACCTACACAAGCATAAAAGGGATACCCTTAACAGTTGGTTGGATGAATTTGAGACTGTTGACATTCCACAGCTGTGTAAGTATGATCATAATAGAGTATTTGTAATAGTTAGAAAGCTAAATATAGGCAAGACTGGTATGCATAATGCTCTTCTCTTCTTTCCTGTTCTTTCCCCAGCTAATGTAGAACGCAAGTTCAACATACAGGCTTGTGTTGCCCAAATGGAGAGACTGAGAGAAGCAAATGGTATGTATGCAGCACTAGGCAAATTTTATTGTAGCTTTAAAAGTCATCCTAACTGTAAAAGCAAGTATGCATGCATTACTTTGTAGCACAAACCAACTTTAGAAGTCAAATATTAGACTGTAGTCAGATGCTTTGGGTTCAAGTACCACAAATCACAACTATACAATACTGCATTTCTTTAATAATAATTACATTAAATTAAATTCTGTACAAATGGCACAAATGCCCTGCTGTTAACTGTAATCTGCATAATTGGAACACCCATATGTACAATATATGCACATTTCAAAAATTACTGTCAGTAATCTGTAGTTATAGTGTGTCCTTGTTAGGACGTATATTTAAATGCCATGCATCAGATAAAATAGTTGTATAAGTGTGTTAATGCATCATAGGTCACATATGATGGTACTGATTTAATCTTTTTTTTTCTCTCTCACCACAAACCTTATCTCTCTTTTTTATTTTCTATTATGTGCCGTCACAAATGTCTCCATGTCATCCATCTATAACACATCACTAAATGCTCCACAGCACAGTGAAGTAGGCCAGGTCCAGTGGATCAGCCTGACCCCACTCCACTGGCTCCAGCCCAGCACATCTGGGACCCAACCTGGTAGCACTGTCTCAGCTGCCCCTGGCAACTGGTGCCGTGGTACCCTCCAGGTGTAGTAGTGGCCAAGGTGTGGATTTAATCACCTGCAAGGAGATGCCAGGGTTGGCGAAAAGGGTTGTGTACTGCATCATTGGTGTACACCTAACTAAATGGAGGGACTGCTCTCCCCCATGGTCCATAGGAGTAGGAAAAGACATCAAGCACTCCAGCCTCCAGCGGAGTAAGGGAACAGTGATGAAATTTCAGTGGGTGAGGACTCGATTCTCACTGTCTCCAAGTTTGATGGACACGAGCCTTGGTTGTCCTCTCCATTACCCCAGCCATGGTGTCCCCAACCTTTCATGTCCCTCACTATCCCTATCTCTTGTCTTGTTTATCTTGTATGTTTGTATTTGCTTTCTTACCTACTCAGCTCACCTGACCCAGACAGACCTACATCCCTTGCCCAGCATTCTTCTCTTACTGATTTAAAAAAAGGGCACCTGTCCCAGAAAAATATATCATCCCATACATAGCTCTCGTTTTCACACATGCTATGTTTTTTCCTATCTCCCTTCTGCACAATCCTGTATTGCTTTCCCTTTGTTCTTCCCCCTGCTTGCTCCCCATTTCACCACCTTCCTATCTACCTCATTTTAACACCTATAATCTGGTCAAAAAATAGAATCACACACAACTTGAATTCATTAATTCCAATGCCCTGGACCAGCTCCTTCTTACCCCCACTAGAGGTAGCAACATCCTTGACCTGGTCATTACTAACATGGGCAACTGTTGCTCTACACCAATAGTCAGCTCCTCCCTGGTTAGATCCGACCACAAACTAATCACCTTAGAAATCAACAACCCTCCCACCCCCCCACAAAGGTAACCACCATGAAAAACTTCTCCAAAGTTAACTTTGAACTCCTAAAAACAGAGATGACTAATTTCACAGCACCCATGAAAATGGAGAATAGTTGCACGACCTCCGAATCATACACCAATGCATTGTACAAACACATACACAAATGCATGGATCTTGCCATACCCAATAGAACCAAGACGCTCCACTCCAAAAAAAGGAAGCCAATCTGGTGGTCCCCCTGCCATAAACAAACTCTACAACAGAAGGAGGAAACTGATGTAGAATAAGGTGAAGTCCCAAGACTGGAAAAACTCCCTTATCAGCCTCAACAAAAAGATGAGATTCCTCATCAAATCCTCTAAAGCTAGCTATGAAAACAGAATTGCAGCAGATAGTAAAGACAACCACGAGGCCTTCTATAGTTATGTAAAGAATCTCCATGGCAATACCCAGATTTGCACTGAGCTACGGCACAATGGTACCTCCTATACCGAGCCAATAGATATTGCCAATATACTGGGTGACAAATTCAGTGCCAACTTTACCTCTCTCTCCTCCACCAAAGGACCAATCACAATACTAGTAGATTGCCAGGCACCCAGTATTATTGCTGCACAGGTTATAACAGCACTGTCCAAGGCCAAGAATACAGCTTCTATGGGACCTGAAAATATCCCTGACTGTGTTCAGCATGAACTACAGAGTGAACTGGCACCTCACCTGTGTGCACTGCTCAATCACAGCCTCTCCTCAGGCTTTGTCCTTACTGAATGGTGCACTGCTATAGTCATCCCTCTCCACAAAGGAGGAGTGACTACAGACCCTGAGAACTATCACCCCATTAGCCTGACAAGTCTGATATGCAAACCTATTGAATGCATCAACATGGACATAATAAACAAGGATATAGGGAATCTCCAAACTCTGGATCCCACACAGTTTGGTTTTGTGAAGGTTAGAACATGCCTGCTCAACTTGGTTGACTTCTTTGAGTAAGTCACCAGAGCTGTGGATGAAGGCAAGGTGGTTTATACAGCCTACCTTGATCTGGCCAAGGCCTTTAATACCATTTCCCACTCAGGAATCATATAAAAACTCACTAAGCTAGGCATCAACCCCTATATCACTGGGTGGGTTGCAAATTGGCTCACAGACAGAGCCCACAGTGTGAAAGTAGCTGACTCCAAGTCAGATTTCTGACCAGTCACAAGTGGAGTCTCACGGGGATTGGTCCTGGGTCCTCTCCTGTTTGGTATCTACTTCTCAGAAGTCCAGGCCAATGTGAAGGGACTCTGGCTGACAAACTTCGCAGACAATTGCAAGTTGGGAGCCATTATTAACTCTCCAAGTGATGTCCTTTGCATTGTTCATATAAGGATGCTTATCTCACAGACATCTTCTCCATTGTTATGTCACCTTGTGTGACAGTCACATGATACACATTTTCACTGCGCAGTCAGTACTGTACCATATTGATATGTGATTGTTGTTCCTGCTATAACCGTCTTCCATTGACATGCCCTCATCTGCTGTATATTAGGATGTTTTACCTGTTCTTTTTCACTCTGTTCATTCCTTCAATTCATTTGTGTGTAAATATTCAATACACACACTTCCCCCAACTGTTTATTTTATATGGCAGTCCATGTACCCTTACAGATCATTTATGCAACTTTTGTACAGAGTGCCTGCAATGGGATTTCACAGTACTTTGCACTGTATACAGTGTCCTGTGCTGTGTTTAGACCACCATATAGGCCTCTTAGATAATCAAGCAAACTACTGCTAGAAGTCACCAACAGCTACAATAGCTTTGGAGATACACTATATAGTAGTTCAGTGGCTAAACAATGGAACTCTCTCTCCACTAGCATATAAAACACATCAACCAAAGCCTTCTTTAAAGACCTCATCAGGCAACATCTCAAGCAAAGTTGGCAGAGCCATGATTGCTCCCCAGGCTAGTGAAAGCAGATAAGGTACACATACTAAACCTAGAGTACTTGATAATAGTTTTCAATCTTACTCACAAACACTGGCTAATCTACAATGTATGTACTGTACCTGTGTACTATGTATGTATTTTACCTATGTTCCAAATTTCAGCTGTACACCACAAATCTATTAATTACTTTATTTTTAAATTAATATTTTGTTGTTTGTTCTCTCCACTGTAACTGTTGATGTGCTCCATACCACTGTAAAAACATGTCTTTTGTAATTTGTGTGTATATTGAACATGTCTAAATAACTAAATGTATCTGTAATTTTTCTGTGTGGAGCTTTTCTCCCTGGGCCTCTGCTGAAAAAGGGCCTTTTTGGCTCGGTCAGACACCCTCAGTTAACAAATGTAAAATAAAATAAATAAAAATATACATAAATATATGTTAAGCCCTGATAATCATTGTGGCATTTTTTACAATCCTGTTAACCTATTTCACTCTGTGGTAACCTGATTTCTTATCCATGTTGCTTTATGTGGATTCATGGGCAGTAACACTGTTGCCAGCCACAAAACCAAGCTTGTTTACATTTAAATGCAGGGCATGGCATGAATATATAGTTAGCGCTGCTGCTCACCGTGCAAACACCTAAACGTCGTGTAGAGTTTGCATGAAGCCTACACGGAGTTTATTGAATCCCAGTGCTTGTCTTGCTGTTTTACTTTTCTAAGCTTTAGGTACTTAAAGTAATTGTGAGTTTTAATGTTTTATTTAGGACTAAATGTGATTTTGATTGGAATCATTTATTATGCATTTTCTCAGCATATATACTTTACACCAGATGGTCTCTCAGCACATCAGATCTCAGTCAACATTTCTTGAACACAGAGATGTTTTGTTAGTCTTCAAAAATCTGCTGCATATTCAGAAGTGGTTGTATTATTTCCTTGCTGTGTTTTATGAAATCTAAAGTATTTATCAGTTATAGATATCTGTAGTTTCAAATTATTAATCAAATTGTACACTGCATTTTGAAAAGAGTTGGGCTTTTCTAGTACTGCCAAATTGCAAAATAAGCTTTTTGTTCTAAAAACCTCATTTCATTAAATATGTTATTGGCCTGCTTTGTGCCATAAGTAAGGTTTCATTTACAGTAGGATTATTTTTCCATATATGAAATAAAGGTACCCACGTATAGAGGCTATAATAGTGCGGGGGGGGGGTTAAAAGAGTGAGGTAGGGATACTGAAGCACCATGGTGGTTCTACATGGTATGAATAGGAGAAAGGCAGGAGAGTGGACAGTGGATAACATAAATGGATTACCATGATGGTTCTACATTGTATGAATAGGAGGAAGGCAGGAGAGTGGACAGTGGATAACATAAATGTGTTACCATGATGGTTCTACATGGTATAAATAGGAGGAAGGTAGGAGAGTGGACAGTGGATAACATAAATGGATTACCATGATGGTTCTACATTGTATGAATAGGAGGAAGGCAGGAGAGTGGACAGTGGATAACATAAATGGATTACCATGATGGTTCTACATTGTATGAATAGGAGGAAGGCAGGAGAGTGGACAGTGGATAACATAAATGGATTACCATGGTGGTTCTACATTGTATGAATAGGAGGAAGGCAGGAGAGTGGACAGTGGATAACATAAATGTGTTACCATGGTGGTTCTACATTGTATGAATAGGAGGAAGGCAGTAGAATGGACAGTGGATAACATAAATGTGTTACCATGGTGGTTCTACATGGATAATAGGAGGAAGGTAGGAGAGTGGACAGTGGATAATATAATAGGGTTCATTTAACTGATGGAGCAGGTGAAGGTGACAATAGTGGATCCCTGAAAAATGGTGAAGGGAACCAAGACAGTAATTTGTTAAGCTGCATTTTAAATGGCTGTAGAAGTTGATAGCGAGGTAAGAGAATAATGTTAGACAATAAATTCAGGAGTATGTGGTGAAAACCTTTACGTTAGTATGTTACTTCAGTGCAAGGGTAGGGAAGGAACTATGTGAAAACCTCTACGTTAGTATGTTACTTCAGTGCAAGGGTAGGGAAGGAACTATGTGAAAACCTCTACGTTAGTATGTTACTTCAGTGCAAGGGTAGGGAAGGAACTATGTGAAAACCTCTACGTTAGTATGTTACTTCAGTGCAAGGGTAGGGAAGGAACTATGTGAAAACCTCTACGTTAGTATGTTACTTCAGTGCAAGGGTAGGGAAGGAACTATATGAAAACCTCTACGTTAGTATGTTACTTCAGTGCAAGGGTAGGGAAGGAACTATGTGAAAACCTCTACGTTAGTATGTTACTTCAGTGCAAGGGTAGGGAAGGAACTATGTGAAAACCTCTACGTTAGTATGTTACTTCAGTGCAAGGGTAGGGAAGGAACTATGTGAAAACCTCTACGTTAGTATGTTACTTCAGTGCAAGGGTAGGGAAGGAACTATGTGAAAACCTCTACGTTAGTATGTTACTTCAATGCAAGGGTAGGGAAGGAACTATATGAAAACCTCTACGTTAGTATGTTACTTCAGTGCAAGGGTAGGGAAGGAACTATGTGAAAACCTCTACGTTAGTATGTTACTTCAGTGCAAGGGTAGGGAAGGAACTATGTGAAAACCTCTACGTTAGTATGTTACTTCAGTGCAAGGGTAGGGAAGGAACTATGTGAAAACCTCTACGTTAGTATGTTACTTCAGTGCAAGGGTAGGGAAGGAACTATGTGAAAACCTCTACGTTAGTATGTTACTTCAGTGCAAGGGTAGGGAAGGAACTATGTGAAAACCTCTACGTTAGTATGTTACTTCAGTGCAAGGGTAGGGAAGGAACTATGTGAAAACCTCTACGTTAGTATGTTACTTCAATGCAAGGGTAGGGAAGGAACTATATGAAAACCTCTACGTTAGTATGTTACTTCAGTGCAAGGGTAGGGAAGGAACTATGTGAAAACCTCTACGTTAGTATGTTACTTCAGTGCAAGGGTAGGGAAGGAACTATGTGAAAACCTCTACGTTAGTATGTTACTTCAGTGCAAGGGTAGGGAAGGAACTATGTGAAAACCTCTACGTTAGTATGTTACTTCAGTGCAAGGGTAGGGAAGGAACTATGTGAAAACCTCTACGTTAGTATGTTACTTCAGTGCAAGGGTAGGGAAGGAACTATGTGAAAACCTCTACATTAGTATGTTACTTCAGTGCAAGGGTAGGGAAGGAACTATGTGGAAACCTCTACGTTAGTATGTTACTTCAGTGCAAGGGTAGGGAAGGAACTATGTGAAAACCTCTACGTTAGTATGTTACTTCAGTGCAAGGGTAGGGAAGGAACTATGTGAAAACCTCTACGTTAGTATGTTACTTCAGTGCAAGGGTAGGGAAGGAACTATGTGAAAACCCCTACGTTAGTATGTTACTTCAGTGCAAGGGTAGGGAAGGAACTATGTGGAAACCTCTACGTTAGTATGTTACTTCAGTGCAAGGGTAGGGAAGGAACTATGTGAAAACCTTTACGTTAGTATGTTACTTCAGGGCAAGGGTAGGGAAGGAACTATGTGAAAACCTTTATGTTAGTATGTTACTTCAGTGCAAGGGTAGGGAAGGAACTATGTGAAAACCCCTACGTTAGTATGTTACTTCAGTGCAAGGGTAGGGAAGGAACTATGTGAAAACCTTTACGTTAGTATGTTACTTCAGTGCAAGGGTAGGGAAGGAGCTATGTGAAAACCTCTACGTTAGTATGTTACTTCAGTGCAAGGGTAGGGAAGGAACTATGTGAAAACCTCTACGTTAGTATGTTACTTCAGTGCAAGGGTAGGGAAGGAACTATGTGAAAACCTCTACGTTAGTATGTTACTTCAGTGCAAGGATAGGGAAGGAACTATATGAAAACCTCTACGTTAGTATGTTACTTCAGTGCAAGGGTAGGGAAGGAACTATGTGAAAACCTTTACGTTAGTATGTTACTTCAGTGCAAGGGTAGGGAAGGAACTATGTGAAAACCTCTACGTTAGTATGTTACTTCAGTGCAAGGGTAGGGAAGGAACTATGTGAAAACCTCTACGTTAGTATGTTACTTCAGTGCAAGGGTAGGGAAGGAACTATGTGAAAACCTCTACGTTAGTATGTTACTTCAGTGCAAGGGTAGGGAAGGAACTATGTGAAAACCTCTACATTAGTATGTTACTTCAGTGCAAGGGTAGGGAAGGAACTATGTGAAAACCTTTACGTTAGTATGTTACTTCAGTGCAAGAGTAGGGAAGGAACTATGTGAAAACCCCTACGTTAGTATGTTACTTCAGTGCAAGGGTAGGGAAGGAACTATGTGAAAACCTTTACGTTAGTATGTTACTTCAGTGCAAGGGTAGGGAAGGAACTATGTGAAAACCTCTACGTTAGTATGTTACTTCAGTGCAAGGGTAGGGAAGGAACTATGTGAAAATCTCTACGTTAGTATGTTACTTCAGTGCAATGGTAGGGAAGGAACTATGTTTTAGCACAGGATCAAGTATCAGACAGTAGGGAGCTTGCAGGAAAGATAAATGGATGCCAAGCTTCCTTTACATTTGTATAGATCCTAGTATGTGCTGTTGGGATTATTTAGGGCAGTTGGATCATCTGAAGAGTATTTATTATATTAGTAATAAAGTAGCAAAGATGAAAATGATGCTATTTTAATACATATCTATTTATGGATTATGTAAGGAAACATATGCTGATTTTTTGAGACTATATCACACATGTTTAGTTAACAACATTCAAATATCCAACATGATCAGCCATTTTGTGATTCATCTGTATATCACACAGAAATGGTACCCAAAGACTTTTCCAGAAAATAACGTTTCTCTTTGTACCGTAACTGCTTGTTTACATTCATTTATAATAAGACTTGAAACTATGTAAACAAGTAATGACAATATAATCAGTTACTATATTTAATAAAAACAGTTTTGAAATGTATGTGCATTTTTATCACTGGTTAAATATTCTGTTTGATAAGAGGAAGAAAAACCTGTTTTAAATCTTTCAATACTTTGCTTCTGTATGCATGCGTTAACTTGTGTATATTGCAAATATATTTCCACAAATGCTCTCCTGTTATGGAAAAGTTAAGTGCATTTTTATTTATTTTTTTATTTCTATAATTAGCCTTGCTTGTTATGAAAAGTGAATTTGAACCTTCTTAAGCAATTCATTTACGTTTAATTTTTGCATTCCAACTTCTTTGCTGTAAAAGCTTCTCTAGTATTTTGTTTACAAGGTATTTCTTTACATGCGATCTCCTAATAAGCAGATCATCTAACTACTATTGAATTGACTTTAATTACACCAAGATGTTGTTTCTAATAATCACTACAACATAGTTATATAATTCTCCCCTCAGTCTCTAGATTCCATATTTGCTGTCATGATGTTTCTTCTCATCTTACGGGCCATTTTATTCCTTTTAACTCCTTCCTATGTAAGACCCGTGTTTGGAGCTGCAAAAACTTTTTTACACACGTTTCATGCTCATCTTCACTATGTTGTAACCAGCTTAACCACATCAGTACAATATACATTCAATATAACGTGCCAAACCAGCAAAACCATGTTCTGTTTACTGCCTTTTGAATGCTAGAGACACCGCTCTGTCTCATGTCCACTCATGTTTGCATGTACTACACTCTAAATTAACCAGTTTATACAGAAACAAAACTATAGCACAGGTAAGGATTAGTGTCTAGCAATAACTCTAAAACCTGTTAGTATGCCCTACATGAGATGTTACTGAAACAGATATATGACAGTAATTCTTAGCTGTAAACAAAAAAATGTCTTTTCTGGAACTCAGTTTTTATTACACAGTGTTTTAATTATACAGTGGTCAGATGTTTATCTACTAAAAATTTATTCTGTAAACCTATGACCATAAGCCATATGCATGTTTAAAGGTGAATAAATGTTTTTATCAGCATTCATTCTCTTGAATTCTCAGTAAATATGCTGACAGGTCAGGGAGCACAGTTAGTTTAAATGTAGATCTGAGTTATTATTCTATACTGTGACAGCATTCTAAACATGCCAGATTGGCACACTAAATCTCTAAAAAAAACTTGCACATAAACATTTTACAGCACTACATTTCAAGGTTATTCATACCCTAAGGCTATATGTCTTACTAATGCTGCTTAAGTAAATATTGTGTTTCTTTTTTATCTTGGGTGACTTTAATAGTTTGTTATGTGCTTCAGCAAGTCAACCAGACACGCAAAGAGGATTGAGTAGCAGTTATCTTACATCCTCTCTATAATACAGACTAATCACTATTTAATGGGGGGTTATTAGAATGAAATTTAAATAAAAGCTCTTCAATTAGCACAGCTCTGCTATTATCAGAATGCAAAACAAGATTACAAGGAATGAGCTGTGTTGAGGACTGCAGTTGAGCACACTGGGTTGGGTTTCGTAAATTGTATTTCTTTTAAGTCTAAGTAAACAAAGGATGTAAGGGCAAGAATTCGCATGTCAGAAAGCCTTACATTTTGTTTAACTATTAAGCCTGCTGCAACTTGCACTGTTGCTTTTCTTGTAGCCTACCAGGTAGGCATATGTTGACTTACTACCAAATGTGGCTTCTGAATCAGTAATGAGCTTCTGTTGTCTTAACAAAATGTTATAAAGCTAAACATTTCCTAATTCAAATGTACCATTAGCACCAATAATGTTAAGAGACATGTTACTGCCTGACTTGGGTATTTATTAGACTAAATGTATGTGCTGAGGTAAAAGAAATGCCTGCAACCAGAAATGATAAAGTCATCCATGAGTGCATTGCAAGACAAGACCTTTTTACTTTCTGCCGTAAGAACAGCTGGTCTGAATTCTTTCACTGACATTCAGAATCAGTTACTTGTGAGGTCTGGGTTATAGGAGGAGGTACAATTGTTCTGACAGACAATTTAAAATATTCCTATCAGTTATGCTTCACTTTTCTTAGAGACACCAAAAGTTTATTAGGCTCTAAAACTTCCTTTAAATGCATTCTTCCTGCCCCATTAAGAAAAAGTATCTAACAATATCCACATAATTATTAAAAATGTTCCAGTTGTCCAGTGAAGAATGTTTCTGAAAAACGTGCTTGCTTAGAGTCTGTAGAAAAACTGAACAATGTGCTCAGTGTTGAATAACTTTTCAATAGTTTACGCACACTTAGAGTTAGTTGTATTACTTTCGAGTTATGCTGGACATGGATTTGTGCATGGGAGAGTGGGAGCTTTGCCACGGTGTGGAAAGAAAATCCTGCAGTAAATTGG
Source organism: Protopterus annectens (assembly GCF_019279795.1). Taxonomy (NCBI): domain Eukaryota; kingdom Metazoa; phylum Chordata; order Ceratodontiformes; family Protopteridae; genus Protopterus; species Protopterus annectens. The sequence continues at coordinate 781,139,238 of NC_056749.1, read as the reverse complement.
ACACAACTATACATATCTTGAAAAAAGTATGTTTAATTAGGGAACCATATCATTGCCTGGTTACCTAGTTCTGTGCCATATGCTCATTCAGAATTTATTCAGTGACTTAACTATGAGGATTAATCTGAGCTGTGGCACTATTAATAATAATAATAATCCTATTTATTAACCAGGGAGGCCCAATAGACACACAGTCATTTTCAGGAGAGACCCAGGAGCAATATCTAGGAACCAGCTTCAAACCTTGACCTCTGTGCCAAATACCAGAGGAAGGAGACACTTGACATTCTAGGTTATTTTACTGTGAGGTCATTTATACTGACATAATATGAAATGTGATAAAGTGTTCTTAATGGGTAAGAAATATGCATACTTTTGTTAAACAATAGTCATTGGTTGAAGGGATGCCTACATGGGTGCGGTAACACATTATAAAAGCATAATGTACTGCTAGCAGTTGGGTTTCCTTGGTTATTCTGTCATGAATGAAGGCTAGTAGAAAACTGCAGCAAAGTTAAATTGTCAGTGCTTTTGCGCATTCTACGCAATTTCAACATTGGAGGATGACAATTCTTAACAATCCAACCTGGAAAAAGACTCCCAAGAACTTATACATGCAGTCGATGCTGTTCAGACTCCTGGCTTTACTAATGCCCGAATGTTTTCCACACACCTGGATAATTTTGGATTTGTTGTTTATTTCATCTGGATTTTCTTTCATTTTAAATTAATACTGTTTTGATTAATTAGTGTGATTTATAATAACTAGATTTGCCTTTCAAACTAATTACTCTGGTCCACATTTTTGACCTAGACAGTATCTCTGTCACACAGCAGGCAGGGCAAAACATGAACTATTCAAACATCAGCTGGTTTTAACCCTTGTCTTTCCCCTCCCATACAAGTGCAGATATTCCAAGGACTGAAATGGCTTGGCATCTTTTGTTGCACACATGGAGGAGGTTAATTCACCTATTGTCTATGAAAGAAAGTATGCTGGCAATAACTTTTTGGGGATGGGAAGCTATTTTCTATCAATTATTTATATCCAGCTTCCTTTTTATAAGGTTTTAAGATTGATGTTCCACACAGTTTCAAGCACAGGACTATTGGTGTGGGCCATGGAGCTGGTTTCTTGCCATTTTCCAAGTGGTGCCTGGTCTGACTTGGCCAGGCTCCTGGATGGCATGGCTCACTTCACCAATCCAAGATAATTCCCAAGTGCTTCCTCAAGGTATAGATTTTTTTGTGACTGGTTTGGGGAGAGGGAAGCACACCATTCCTGATGGGAAGGAATACGTGGTCACCAGGTGTGCGGTAGGGGATGTTTTGGCATGACAACCATCAAGCGAGGCTAGGAAAAGATCTGAGATCCTGCCATCAAGAGTAAGGCACAAAAAGAACTTAAAAAAGAACAAAGATCTGGGATAATTCTCCATTAATAGCAACCTGCCCTGTGTGCCCCCCCCCCACCTGAGTGCCTCCTCAGCAGACTGGTAAAATGAAACACCCAATGCTTTAATACACAAGAACATGTTTTGAGGCACACACAATAAGATCTGAGATACTGCTAAACCCTCCGCTGGGATTCTACCTTGATCCTGCTAAAGTCCTGCTCCCCATGCTCACCCATGTCAAGTGTCCTACATTTCATGACCCTTATGGACACCCTTTAAACTGTTTCGCACATAAATGGGTCATCAAACATGATTCTTCCCCTTTTTTCATACTTTTTAAGTGGTTTGTACTGGCTGTTACTTTAAAGGCACATGTTGGTTATGTGACCTTTGGTCTAATAAACATTGCTATTACTTTATAGTAAAAATCCATCTCTTTATGGACAAAAGGTCTTTGTTGTTTCTTTTAAAAATGAGTTTACTTAAAGGAATGGATCTGAAGAACCTAGGACAAGAGTGTGACAGATCAGCATACTGGACTTTTTTACTTTAGTTAAGTTCAGTTGGGTCCATGACTTAGCCTCGATTCTCTTAGGTATTGTGATTGTATTTTTCCAGTCGCTTGCTCTCTTCTAGGTCATGTTACATTTCAAAACTGGAACTGGCAGCATGGTGGAGATAGACTGTATCTAACCCCTTCTGGTACAACCTTCCACTAAACAATCACTAAGCATGGGGAGGTACACCCACAGTTCACACCCCTTAGCCCTCCAACCAGAAATGCCCCCCGCTCCCCTCTGCCTGCTTCTGTTCAGCTTGACTTGAACAAATACAGCAACATTTGCCTAGAAAATGTATGATGTATATAGCAGTGCTCATCCATCACTAAAATAAAGGATCTGACATTTATTACTTTGACTCGTCTGGAGCTTGTTTCATTAGCACAGTCCCATATTTTGAATTATGCACTGTATGTATTTTGACTAATGCTCACTGGGCCTGAATGAACTCCAGCAATGATACTAATGGTGGAAGGTTTAAGGCACTGGGCCGCAGCATTCCAGACAGGTGCTATTCACAGTGTTAATGTAACTGCTAGTAATTCATGGGAAAACCTCATATACCTGCAGCAGTACTCCCGAAATATAGGAAAGCATGACACAGACTGCAATATTGAATTGCCACTTTTAGTGATGTCTGAACACATGGCTTACATTTGTAGTCATCACCATCATATGCAGGAGATGACTGCAAATGCAGTATTTAACAGTACAATGTACACAGTTTAGGTGCACACCATCACAGCATGCTACCTATGGATTGTTAGCAGTAATACTATGGGCATAACAAGGTTTTACCTGTCATACTGCAGTACTACAACTGGCATACAGGGGGTGCTGTGAATCTAGTCATGTTTGAAGATCGTTGGAGGCTATGTGTTCACATCAGGCTGCTTCAGACAATGGTGGTCTTCTTCTTTCGGCTTTTCCCTGTTAGGGGTCACCACAGCGGATCACCTGTCCACTCATGATTGGCAGAGGAATTTTACTATGTTGAGTTGTCAGCCCAGTGCCCAACCTTCCACAGAAGGCACACACATGCCCACACTCACTCATAGGGCCAATTTAGAGTGTCCAATCCACCTACAGCATATCTTTGGGATGTGGGAGGAAACCGGAGCACCTGGAGGAAACCCATGCCACCACAGGGAGGACATGCAGACTCCACACAGAAGGCACCCCAGCCGAGGATCAAACCGGAGAACCTCTTGCTGTGAGGTGGCAATGCTAACCGCTGCACCACCATGGCCACCCTGCTTTAGACAACAGTATGAATGGATAATGGGATTCATTAGCACACAGTGCTTCAGAATCCCACTACCTGTCCATGATGTATGGTAATTCCAGGGTGCCAGCCAGTACACAGGCATCCCCCCTAGGTTTAAAAGTATAATGAGTGGCAGAACTGAATAACAGGTACTGTGTAGTTCTGTGGTACAGCTGCGGCTCTATGCAATGTTACTTCACACCTTTTGTAATTCTGGACTTATCTGCTGCTGTTATTCATTACTTTCTTGTAGATACCTTTTCTTTCTTTCTTTCTTTGCCATTATTTGCTTAGTTTCTCTTCAAAGTTATAATATAGTTTTGTTGAGAAAGGAATTTATGGCAATGACTCCACTCTTCTAATATGAAATATTAAATGGGACTATTTAGTCAACCTTAACAGAGCTAAGAGGATCTGAATGTAAATCTACTTTCTCATGAATAAGTAGTTACGTATTTCTCTCAGTTCTTATACCACTGAGTCACACACTTAGTTAGACAAATAAACTTCTGGGGCAAGTAATGGAGAATTTAGACTGCATGGTCATTGATATTAGAAATTACAACAGAATGATATAATGTAATGCATCTGAAAATTAGTTTTAAATCATTTGATGTGCTTCATATTGATCACTGCTACAGTAGACTTTGCTACGTATATGGGTTATATCCTGCCAAGGATATAACAGATAACCAGCTTTGAAAGCTTCAGGGCACTTTCCACACACCTAAACTGTTAGGCATCTTGAGCTGTGCTGATTAAAAGACAAGTTTAGGTGTAAAGCCCTTCAGGGCTTTACTACCACCAAAGAGTATGCTCCTCTGAGGATTTTGACGATCGACAGACAACTTGTGCTTTTCTTTGCTGGGCAGACAAGTTCCCTTTGCGGAAAAAAACTTTCATTTTCTTAATTTTTTTGATGTTTTATTATTTTCTTCTTCAGGAAAGTTACTTTATACCTAAAGTGTTCTTATTTAATTGATTGTCTTGAGACTGTAACACAAATATCTTTAAATCAAATGCAGTGCTTGCTTCTTTCTGTCAGTTTAAAAGTAGTGCATACTAACTTAAAAATATAGTTTGTGTTGCGTAGTTACGTTTATCTGTCTGTTGGGGTACACCTTAAATAATATATTTTGTGTTGCGTAGTTATGTTTATCTTTCTGTTGGGGTACACCTTAAATAATATATTTTGTGTTGCGTAGTTATGCTTATCTTTCTGTTGGGGTACATGTTAAATAATATATTTTGTGTTGCGTACTTATGTTTATCTTTCTGTTGGGGTACACCTTAAATAATATATTTTGTGTTGAGTAGTTATGTTTAACTTTCTGTTGGGGTATACCTTAAATAATATATTTTGTGTTGCGTACTTATGTTTATCTGTCTGTTGGGGTACACCTTAAATAATATATTTTGTGTTGCGTACTTATGTTTATCTTTCTGTTGGGGTACACCTTAAATAATATATTTTGTGTTGCGTAGTTATGCTTATCTTTCTGTTGGGGTACACGTTAAATAATATATTTTGTGTTGCGTACTTATGTTTATCTTTCTGTTGGGGTACACCTTAAATAATATATTTTGTGTTGCGTACTTATGTTTATCTTTCTGTTGGGGTATACCTTAAATAATATATTTTGTGTTGCGTACTTATGTTTATCTTTCTGTTGGGGTACACCTTAAATAATATATTTTGTGTTAGCACTTATGTTTATCTTTTTGTTGGGGTACACCTTAAATAATATATTTTGTGTTGCGTACTTATGTTTATCTTTCTGTTGGGGTACACCTTAAATAATATATTTTGTGTTGCGTACTTATGTTTATCTTTTTGTTGGGGTACACCTTAAATAATATATTTTGTGTTGCGTACTTATGTTTATCTTTCTGTTGGGGTACACCTTAAATAATATATTTTGTGTTATGACTTATGTTTATCTTTCTGTTGGGGTATACCTTAAATAATATATTTTGTGTTGTTATGACTTATGTTTATCTTTCTGTTGGGGTACACCTTAAATAATATATTTTGTGTTGCGTACTTATGTTTATCTTTCTGTTGGGGTACACCTTAAATAATATATTTTGTGTTGCGTACTTATGTTTATCTTTCTGTTGGGGTATACCTTAAATAATATATTTTGTGTTGCGTACTTATGTTTATCTTTCTGTTGGGGTATACCTTAAATAATATATTTTGTGTTGCGTACTTATGTTTATCTTTCTGTTGGGGTACACCTTAAATAATATATTTTGTGTTGCGTACTTATGTTTATCTTTCTGTTGGGGTATACCTTAAATAATATATTTTGTGTTGCGTACTTATGTTTATCTTTCTGTTGGGGTACACCTTAAATAATATATTTTGTGTTGCGTACTTATGTTTATCTTTCTGTTGGGGTACACCTTAAATAATATATTTTGTGTTATGACTTATGTTTATCTTTCTGTTGGGGTATACCTTAAATAATATATTTTGTGTTGTGTACTTATGTTTATCTTTCTGTTGGGGTATACCTTAAATAATATATTTTGTGTTGCGTACTTATGTTTATCTTTCTGTTGGGGTACACCTTAAATAATATATTTTGTGTTGCGTACTTATGTTTATCTTTCTGTTGGGGAACACCTTAAATAATATATTTTGTGTTGCGTACTTATGTTTATCTTTCCGTTGGGGTACACCTTAAATAATATATTTTGTGTTGCGCACTTATGTTTATCTTTCTGTTGGGGTACACCTTAAATAATATATTTTGTGTTGCGTACTTATGTTTATCTTTCTGTTGGGGTATACCTTAAATAATATATTTTGTGTTGCGTACTTATGTTTATCTTTCCGCTAGTACACCTTAAATAATATATTTTGTGTTGCGCACTTATGTTTATCTTTCTGTTGGGGTACACCTTAAATAATATATTTTGTGTTGCGTAGTTATGTTTATCTTTCTGTTGGGGTACACCACCACAGTGTTTTTTAAAGTGATTTACTTGTTTTTCTTTTCTGTAAAAAATGTAGCTTGTGGGCTGGTAATTTTATCACCATTTGCTGCTTGTCTTCCCCAGGTAAGAGCAATATTTTCAGCTTGACCATGGAACAGTATAGCAGTTCAATGGTCAGTCCTTCTTCAAGTCACAAAAAGAAAAAGTTAAAGAATATATTTTGTGTTGCGTACTTATGTTTATCTTTCTGTTGGGGTACACCTTAAATAATATATTTTGTGTTGCGTAGTTATGTTTATCTTTCTGTTGGGGTACACCACCACAGTGTTTTTTAAAGTGATTTACTTGTTTTTCTTTTCTGTAAAAAATGTAGCTTGTGGGCTGGTAATTTTATCATCATTTGCTGCTTGTCTTCCCCAGGTAAGAGCAATATTTTCAGCTTGACCATGGAACAGTATAGCAGTTCAATGGTCAGTCCTTCTTCAAGTCACAAAAAGAAAAAGTTAAAGAAACAGCTTTTGCCACCATAGCAGGCTAGCAAATTGACTCGGCTGAAGGTGGGTGACTCTGCTGCGGCCATTTGTTGTGCCTCAGGCCACTCATCTTTTTCCCAGGATCCCTCTGGTGCAGCACCTACAGCCATGATGGACCAGGGACTAGCCGCATCCTCTGCCGCTGTTCAAGTCCCTTCAGCAGGAAAGGAAAAAACATTCTTGTCAAAGTGAACAGAAGACAAAGCATGTATCTACTCCTCCACAAATTTCTTTGGATAGGAGTAATTTAACAGAACTGACTCGGGGTTTAATTCATGCTATTGATCCTTCTTGGATAGTAGTTTCTGATTAAAAAAAGAGGGATTCCTCATTTGTTGAAGAGAGTCAATATTCTGAATCTGAACAGGAACATGCAGGAATGGATTCAGGGTTTGGTCCTCAGATTTCTGTTTCAGACTCAGAGTAGACCTCAGTATCTGTTTCTCCTTGTGGTGGTTTCTCTTTCTCTGAGATGATTGTAAAATGTCCCATTGTTTTCAGTATGAGATCGCAGAGGTTTCTCAGTCCCTCAAATTAATACTATGAGTTGTTACAGAAAGATTTTTCAGAACCTACACCCATTCCTCCAGTCCTGCACCTTTAGAGGATGCATGTGTTATTCCCATTATTTTACTCAAATATGTTTTTTTTATAAGTCAAAGATCAAACAAACTGTGTCCATAACAATATATACATACAAGAGTTAATAATTTAGTATTTATCTAGTAAAGTTTTCAGTTTCTCCCAACTCCCAGTAATTTTCCTGATAGCCAGCAATCCCTAAAAAGTCAGATAGGATGTATAAAGTTCCTCAGTCTTTTAAAAAATGTATATACTATTCTCAAGGCTGACCCAACACCTATATCCTTAGTTGAGTCCTCTGCTGCTAAACACTTAGTCAATTCCAATTCTACTCTTTCAAATAAGGGTGGGAAAATTATTGATAGGTATGGAAAAAAGTGTACACTTCTGCAACTTTGATTTTCAGAATTTTGAATTGTCAGGCTCATATGTTAAAGTTTGTTCTGACAAATTGTGAAAGTATGAGGAATGTTTTTTCTACAGTTTCTTCTTGCGAAGGACAACCTGCTTTAAATAGTTTAATTTCTTCTATTGCACAGATCACTACTCATTCTTTGCAGCTTGTATATGACTGTCCATCTTCTTCCAGGGGTGCAGCCACTGCTACTCTTTTAAGGAGCTTTGCTTGGCTGTATTCTCAGAACCTCCCAGATGATGTTAAAATGAGATTTTAAATTCTCCCTTGGATAGAGATTTAGTTATTTAGTGGTTGGCCTGTCTGCTGCAGAGGTGATCAAAAAGTGTGATGAAAGGGGCAAGCCAATCTAAAGAGTCTCTTAATATATTTCATTTCTACTTTTCCAAATTGTCCAAGGGATTTTCTTTCTCCTCATCCAATTTTGGCAAAAAAAAAAAAAAAAAAACAGAATTAACAGCCTTTACAGAATTCAGTTAAACGAACATTTAAGAAGAAATGGCAAGAAGTCTCAAACCTACAAAAACCAAGGACAGTCCAGCATGTCTGAATGACTATTCAAGAAATCTTGTGATACCTTCCGAACCTGGCCCCTTTTCTCTTTCAGAAAGTCTGAATCTCCATTTCTTTATTTGGCAAAATATAGTTTCACACAAATGGGTTCTGTAAATAGGTGGTAACCCATTAAGTACAGAGAAAGTAATTAGGGATCTGGGGACCCAAGTTGATAGCAATCTCTCCTTTGACAACCACATTGCCAAAGTGGTTAGAAAGACCTTCTACATAGCCCACCTCATCATGAAAGGATTCACATCTAGATCAAGAACGGTAATCGTGCCCCTTTATTCATCCCTCATCAGGCCCATCATAGAACACAATGCCCCCTTTGGGATGTACCTTACCCAACACCTGCAGCAATTAGAAAGACCCCAAAAGTACCTCACCAGGAGGATCAAGGGACTCAGACAGATGCCATATGCTGCTCGGTTAAAAAAACTCCAGCTCTACTCAGTTGCATACCGCCTACTTCGAGGCGATCTATGCCTGACATATAAAGCTATGTCCAATCCAGAATTAATGAACATGCTCCACCTCAGTAAATCTAAATCCCTTAGAGCCATGCGCTCAAGGGACTTGAACCTCAGCACAGAAATAAATAGAACATGCTGGAGGGACAGATTCATAACCCAGAGGCTCCCTTCGCTCTGGAATAGAATTCCAATTCATGTTAGGCAGAGCACCTCACTGACTCTCTTCAAGAAGAATCTTGATGAGTGGATGGGGGATCGTAGGTTTGTCCCGGGGATTACTTCTGTGTCACTATTAGACAGAGGCACAGTAAACTAAACTTTAAAAAGGGCACAGTATACTCAAATCAAGGGGTGGCGTAAGCCAAACACAATCGGGCTAGGCTTATAAATGCCCCAGGGCAGATAGCCTAGTATGAACCTATGAACCTATGAAATCCTTTATCAGAGTTACACATAGCAGTGGGAGGAATTTCCTCCATTTCAGGGAGTCATTCCTTATCATGCAGATCAGACTCTTGTTTCCATCTGTTCTTCATCACATGCTGTCCCAAGGAGGGATAGAACCAGTTCCTCCTTCCCAGGTGGGGGAGGTGTTTTATTCAAGGATGTTCCTAGTGCCAAAGAAAGAAAATGCATAGAGATCAGTTCTGGATCTTACGTTGCTACACCCGTTTGTGATAATTCCCAAATTTAAAATGTTGTCACTTCACAACCTGTTTCCTCTTCTTCCTCGTTCAAGTTTTCAGGTAACACTAGACTTAAACGATGCTAATCATCGCATCCCTGTTCATCCAAACTTCAGACGTATCTTAAGGTTTTGTGTTTCTGATTCACAGTATCAGTTCTGTACCTTACCTTTTGGAGTATCCACTACACCGTGAGTGCTCACAAAGTGTCAAGCTCAGATTATAGCTCATTGCAGGCCACATGGTATATACATTTCTCCATATTTAGACAATTTGCTTATCTTTTGAGTCTTTTTCAAAGGGTCAAGAGTCACTCTCTTGGGTGAGATATCTCTTGCGCAAACTGGGATTCCAAGAGAACATTCAAAAGTCTTTCTTAACTCCCTCAGACAGGATTGTGTTTTTTCGGATATCAACTAGACACCTCAGTTTAAATAACATGTCTTCCACAGGAAAAATTAGATCTATTTCTAAGGTTTTCCATTCAGACTTTGGTCACTGCCAAGGAAAACCTCAACATTTTAGGTCTCATGATATCTGTGATTCTCAGGATACCCCTGGCAAGACTCCACATGAAAAAGATACAGTGATATCTGAAATATCTTTGGTCCCAACATCTTCATCCTTTATTATTTAAAATCCCAATACTGGGTGTTGTCTGAAAATAAATATTTTGGTTGAGATAACAGAGACCCTAAAACCAAAGTCTCTCCCTCTCTCTCACTCTTCCAAAGCAATCAGTCACCACAAATGCTTCAGATTTTGCTTGGGGAGCAGTTTCAGGAGGAATAAAAATACATTGAATGTGGGACACAGAGGACAAATAGAAGTACATAAATATCAAGCAGATGCTTGCATTGTTCAAGGGACTTAACTCTCTGAACCATCTTTGGTCCCGCGGACCTATTCAAGTGGTTACAAACAATACCACAGTGGTGTGGCACATCAACATGCAAGGGGAAACCAGGTCATACCTCCTCTGCAGACGAGCCGTGTGAGCTTGGGATATAGCTTCACAGCACAGTCTTGCTCTAAAGACATCCTACATTCTGTCAGAGAAAACCTGTGTGGCAGACAAGCTGAGCAGGACCAGGCAGATCCTCATGATTTGAAAAAAGATCAGGGAGTCTTCCAATATTTGATCCATCTGTGGGTAATTCCTCAAGTAGACCCATTTGTCTCCTCTCTGAACAATCAGCTGGTAAAATTCTGTTGCAGGCCTCCATGCAAGAAGGCCTGGAAGATGGATGCATTTTCTTTTCTTTGGACAGGAATGTTCCTGTACGTCTTTACACCCTTTCATTAAAATCCAGGGTACTGCTGACGATTCAGAAGGAATTCCCCAAGATCACTGTGGTGACTCCCTTCTGGACCAGGCAACCACGGTTCTCCCTTCTTTATGAAATGGTCAGAGGCAATTACCACAAACCTTGTCACAGACTGGATCTACTCACACAAGAATAGGGGTATTTGATGCACACCAACATCAATCAATTTCAAATGACTGCCTGGATGATGGGGTCTTAATTCCCTTTGGGCACCTGTTTACTGAGGATGTGCAGCAGGTACTAATGGAGGTGAGAAAGCCGCTGCTAGAAAACCATATAGTAGCAAATGGAAACATTGTCCTAGTTGGTGCCAATAGCATAACCAGCACCCATTCAGTGGAGATGTTCTTTGCTTTTACAATATTGGTGTGACTTACTTTTCTATTGCTTTTCTTATTCCTCTTCCAAGGTTCATTTATTGGCCCTTTCAGCGTGTCTGCCAGGGATCCTCCTCTTTCAATTCAGTTTCATGTCAAAATGTTCTTGAAAGGGGTTTTGCATAAGAGACTTCCTAGAAAACAGTGGCCTCTCCTTGGGATCTTAATTTTGTGTCAGAGAAGCTAACACTAGCTGTTTTACAATCAATTAATCTGGATAAACTGAGGTTCTTAACAAAGAAACATTTTTACTGATTGTTCTCACCTGTTCAAGAAGGGTATCTGAGTTGCAAACTCTTATGGTGAGCCAACTCTATTTTATTTCTGACAGGGTTTCTTTGAGAACTAATCCTTCTTTTATGCCTAAAGTGACATTTGAGTCAACCTTAAGCTGACTTATCCACCTCCCCATTTTCTTTCCTTAACCTGAAAATGAAGGACGAATTATACTCCATACAAGGGATGTCCACAAACAACTCAAGTACTATCTTGACAGAACTAAATCTTTCAGATCTTTGGATCAATTGCTCATATCTTGTGAAGATAAGAAGAAGGGACACCCTGTATCAAAACAGACTATGTCCAAATGGTTGTCTAAAGCTATTACCCTTTGTTATGTTCTCCATAACAAATCTATTCCAGACAGGGTCAATGTCCACTGTACCAGGGCCTTGGGTTCATCTATGGCTTTATGGAAAGGATTGGATTCTAGAAGTATTCCAGAAGCTGCTACTCGGTCATCTGGACATACTTTTACAAAGCTCTATAAGCCTGATTCATTCTCTAGGTCTAGATTATGTTTTGCTAGGACCATTCTACAGGGGCACCTGGACCCTTCTCCTTATACCTCCCAAATACAGTTAGCTAGTTAATCTATTCATATAGCTGAGGCTACTGCAAAAGTTACCAGTATGAAGACCATGCTACAGTTGTGCAGGCTGGACTTACTATAACAGTAAATGTTCCAGTGAAAACTGTTACAGTAGCCACTCTCTCCCTACATTCCCCTTGTATTTTTGGTGTGTTTTTATGCCAGAATGTGGGCATGCATTTTTGGTTGTTCCTAGCATTGTCCTTTCCAGGCTCAGTCTCCATGTCTCCACGGGCTGGAAAGCTCAGAAGGCTTTATGCCCAAATTTGTCTTTAGCCAGCTCAGCTCAAGCTGCTTGACAGTTTGGGCACATGGAAAGTGCCCCAAAGCTTTGGAAGCTGGCCGGCTGGAATATCCTTGGTAGGATATAACCCATATAGCTAAGACTACTGCAGCAATGATCGTTCTACTGTTATTGTAAGTCCAACTTACACAACTATACTTTTATCTTGTAATAACATCCCTTCCTTTTGATGCTCACCTTCACAAGTCAGAGGAGATTTTACAGTAAAATCCTTCTCACATATACACGGGTATTACTTCATTAAGTGGCTTTTGCTGAGATCACTGCCTAATTTTGTTATTTCACACTTTCTTTCAGCACTCAAAAGATATGCTCTCCAGAACCATGCACACATGGTTAGGCTGGCAATATTCCATATAGTGATGCACAATTCCTGGTTACACATTTGTTCTTGCATATTCTTAGATTACTGTAAATATGGGGGATAGTTTAGTATTCATTCTTAGGAACTACTGTCAAAAGGATAACTACCCTCTAAGTGCAACAATCCTTTTCTCAGAGTGTACCCCCCCCCCGTAAAAGATGATCTGTATACTACCACACATAAAAGCATGACTTAACTGTTTCTTCACTTTTGTCATATTTTTATTTTGTAGCATAATAAACTGGATTATACTAATCTCATCATTGGAGGTGTTACAGTATATTATGAATAAGAGAAAGCTGAATAAAAAAAATCTAAATTGTATAACAATCAGGGCACTTGGATTAGGCCAGATTAAAATTATTAATAATTACACAGGTTGGTACAGAAACTTTACTCTAGCATTTTGTACTACAAGTGGTTGAGCCTAAGTGTTCTAAGACCCCTGTCTACAAGTGGTTGAGTCCTATGTGTTCTAAGACCCCTGTCTACAAGTGGTTGAGTCCTATGTGTTCTAAGACCCCTGTCTGCAAGCGGTTAAGCCTAAGTGTTCTAAGGCCCCTGTCTTGTAGACAGGGACTTGAGCATCTTATAACTTAGCTACACTGTCACACTTATGCAAACTCTAATCACGCTCCAACACATTATGCGAAGTAAGTGCAGAGGCCAATGGGGAAGGAGTTGGATGGATTAGGAGTGTAGATTAGGGTAACAATAGGGAAGGGAATTTAGCCTTAGGAAGAGGGAAGGGAGTTTTAAGGTTAGGGAGTGTTTAGGGGGCAGGAGGTGGGTTTTATGGTTAGGGAGTGATCGAGGAATTTAGGTTTAGGGAGGGGTTGAAGCTTAAGGGTAAGGGACCAAAGACTGTTAGGAACTGGTGGGAATTTTACAGTTAGAGTTAGGGCTCTGCTATGGCTATATAGTTTTACAGGGTTGGGTGTTGGGGCAACTAAGTAATTACGGGAGATTGGACTACAAAAATTTTAAAAAAAGTTTTTTAATTCACTCCTTATGTATATATTCGGATCTACCTCATAACACCAACAAGCGAAAACACCGACAACAAGATCACCGACACCACAAAACTGAAAGTTCAAAAACATGAAAGTTCACATGCCCGACAAACTACAGTCCCGACAGTCAACAAAACAAAATAAATTCCTTTTCCGAAAAACACACACACAACACAAGCACACCAAAAACCTTACAAACCTACACTAAACCTTACATACACAACTATCTATACACTAACCTTAACCCAAACCCTAACCCTAAGGTCCATCACTATTGCACACTTACCTTACCCACATTCTAACCCTAAAGTCTGTCACTATCACACACTTAAATTACCCGCACCCTAACCCTACAGTCCGTCACTATCGCACACTTACCTTACCTGCACCCTAACCCTAAAGTCCATCACTATTGCATACTTACACAGTCGTGCTCATTTCCCACGTTGGTGTTTTCAGCGTCGGGATTTCGAACTGTCGATTATTTCCGTTGTCGGTCTTCCGGTGTCAGTGTTCTCATTGTCGGCGTTTAGAGCTGTCGTTGTTCTCACGTAGATCCATGTACTCTAATGAAAGTTATGTTAATTCACTGTTCCTGTGTGTGTACTTCTTAAGTTTAATTCAGTGTTTAGGCCTGGATGTTTTGTGCCATGGAATGCATTCCTTTACTCTGTTCATACCATAATTGCAGCTCTCATTTTGTTGTATTGAAATATATACATATATTCAGCATTTTTTGTTGTCTTCATTCTATTTGCATACTTAATTTACTGAAAAGGTAATGAGCACACGTGTGTACATAGGTCTACTTGACATGATCGAAATGTCAGTAGATCGATTTTCACTTAACTGAGATCAAAAGAGCAAAGTTTCATATGAGTGAAACTTCACTATAGCAATGTTCAGAAGACTGAATGTTTGAAATGCTGACTTTCTAAGCTGTGTAGAACAGGAAATCCACTCATTTCTGCACTGTAATGTGATCTTGGAGTTGGTATATTTAATATGCAGGGGGTTTGGGGTGTATGGGGGGGCACAGCTTCCCTGCAAAAACAAAAAAGTAGAAAGTAAATAATTGTAAGGTTTGAATTTAACAATATGTAATAAATATTCATGTTAGTGCTACAGATACCATTGTGATCATTCAGGGGTATGAGAGTATTGGTTCGTGGGCGTGGTGTAGGTGAGGTTAGGTACGTAGTTTGGTGTCTTAAAATGGTAGTGTACTGTTGCTATAGTGTAATTTATTAGTGTCATATTTCCATTTAATGGGGGCGACTCTGACTGTTATTGTATTGGTTTTGTGTACATTAGACATTTAACATTTCCGGTTTCTGATTTTTCATTTTTATGATCTCGGTTATGTGAAAGTCGGTCTACTGACATTTTGATCATGTGAAGTTGACCAGTGTGGGTATGCGTGCTCACATGAATGTGTGGCTGCACTTTTGTGTGGTTTGTTTATATTTGTCCATCTGTCTGTTTGTATAGGGGATGTGTATTCACTAAAAATTTTAACTTCTGTGGTTTTCTGTAAACATTCCACAACTAACCAGTGAGAATCAAACACAGTTATGGCTGAAATGTCTTCTTTAAGCGATCACTTATATGGCTTAGCAAAAAGGAACAGAGTGCCACAAAGAAGACATCTGTAGAGCCTGTCACTTCTGGAGACTTGTATGTTTCTAGAGTTATTTGTGGATTACCAGACTGTACTTTGTCATAATTCTAGTAGTGCTTTAAGCTTTTCTTAACCTGATAAATTATGAAACTCTCCATGAAACAATGTTGTTATTTTGTACAGTTTTTTGGGGGGGGGGTCCTTCTTATCCCAACAACCAAGCTTCTCCTTCAGCTCTGACTAATTTTTCCTCCACTGGGAAAAATAATCTTACAATCTTTAAAAATGATATAAAAAACTACAGTTCAAATAATTACACCAAATTATACATAGTATGAAAACATTGGTTAAGAATAGATGCAAATTATATGACAATGATTTAATATAAAAATTGTAGCCAGTTTGCAGAGAAATTAAAAATAAGTTAGTATTATACAAACAGGAATTGCAATATGAAGTGAGAGAAAGGCAGGCTTATTTAAAGAGAAAGCCAGGAGAAAGAAATTGATAGACGTAAGGAAGTCAGCGAAGAAAGGAGAGTAAGGAGGTGTGAGGTATGACTGGGTACTTGTTTACATTTAGGGATATAGTTTATCCTGGTGCTGACCAAGAACAGAGCCAGCTTTTGGCTAGGAAGTCTTTCAGGGTGGGTTTGAAGGATGGGAAGGAGGGTACTGACCCAAACTAGACAGATAAGGAGGGTGATGAATCACAACTGGACCAGTAATCAAGGAGCCTCAGTCCTCACCACTGGCACCAGTGGGGTACGTACACTGGGAGGATGACAAGTACACATACATGTGCACACACACACACACACACACACACACACACACACACACACACACACACACACACATCTGGGAAAGGCTGGCACAGGTTTACTAGCTATGCCCCCCTTTGTCTGATTATAAGGTAGTTATCACTACTACCAGTTAACTCCTTATCAGCTACTTTAAGGCCCTTAATAAAGGGTGTCCAATCTTACTGTGTAATATTAATCTTAACACACATGATAGTTTGACCAAGAGCAAGGCCATTAGGAGTGGCCCGCAGTGTCACCAAATAAATATGCAAGTACTCTCAAAACTTAAATATCAATACAAAGGTCAGCCACAATGAAAGGTTTAAATATGTTTAATAATAACTAATAAAAGAACAAGATGATACTAAATACATATGCACAGCGACATCAGAGTTGAAAACCACTGGAAATATTTAAAACAATATTGCAGGACAGTCTCAGATAAATAAAGAAAAACATCTAAACTATGCTTCATTATGTTCCTGACTGAATCTAAGAGAATGAGTATACCCTAGTTAACTTACTTAAGAGCAAGACAGATGTGGTGAGTGGATCTTGATGTTGTCAGGTCAAAGACAGAATACAGAGTAATGTGTCTCTGTAAGGGACGCCTCAAATTAATATCTGAAATATTACTGCTGGGACAGCTTGCAGAATTACATAATTTGTTGTCATCTGACTCTGTCCCAGGTGAAACCCACACTGCTGGAAGCTAGCAGTATTTAGCATCTACCTGTGAAAATACATAGACCTCAGATCTTTGGCAGATGCTGGAAGTCATAAAACAATTACATCTCTTCACATTTCAAGACTAGTAATTATTTCACCTTAGAGACAATACAGAAACCACCCTAGTTTTAGACATTGTGTCTCCTTGCTGCATTGAAACTGAAAGATATCATATTTTATTGTGTAGCCATAAAATAATTTAATTTCAGCTATTTTTCTGAAGTTTTGCTGGACTGAAGTTAACCTCTTGTGTTCCATTTTCTGCCATTAAAGTACATGCATTTAAATAGTTGCGGTAGTGCATGTACATTTCTGTTTGATTCCAGTAGGGCACACTGTGGATACATTCAAAGCACTTTGCAAAAACCTTTACCAATACACGTGTCTGTGCAAACAAGTTTGATATACACATGACATACAGTTCTAATACAGTTGTAACACAAGCATCTAATATGAATCATGTTGATATTCAGAAATGACATAATTATTTACAAAATTCCAGAAAACGTTGCTGGCAGTATCTCCCTTTGTCACACTTATCCCCCCCCCCCAAAAGACTCAAACTAGTTTTTCAAGTGACCCTTGCTAAACATTGCCTGAGAGGGATGAACTTATCTGGGAATACATTGCCCCATTCCCTGTCTTGAGATTCCAGGTGCCTTGGCATTGCTGACCCCAGTACAGCACTGCACTGTCATATTATATGCCTGCAACCCTTGGCTCCACCACAGTAATTTGTGATTTTGCTGGCTGGCTCCCTATATTCATTGATCCAGCTCAGAGTCCTCCTATCTTCTACTACAAATACTTAGCACAAGGGCCTCCCTGTAATGGTAAGATTTCATTATGTTTACATGCTACAGTTTGTGCGACTGCCTCATGCCTAGCAGTTCTACCATGTAGTTAACATCATTGACCTTCCTTACCACCTTGTAGGATCCCTCCCAAGCTGCCTGCAGCTTGTTGTGTCTGACAGGAATGAGAACAATTACCTGCTGCCCTAAAGCATACTCTCTAGCTCAAGCATTCCTGATATACCAGACCTTTTTCTACTGTTGGGCTTCTGCCAGGTTCTCCTCGACCAAGCCCATGGGTTCCCTGAGTCTTTTTCTGAGGTTTAGGACATATGCCGCAACAGACTCTTTGTGGGATTCACACACCCTCTCACTCATCACAAATCAAATCTAGAAGTCCCCTTACCCTATCCCATACAAGAACTAAAAGGATGAAAAAACTGTGGATTCCTGGGGCACCTTCCTGTAAGCAAACAGATGGGGCAAATATTTGTCCCACTCACTCTTAAACTGGTCTGCTAATGCCTGTAGCATGGTATTCAGTGTAGAGTTTAACCTCTCCACAAGACCATTAATCTGGGGATGGTAGGGGGGTGGTCTTTAGGTGATTCACCCTAAAGTGCTCACACAGACAAGACAGCAGGTGTGAAGTGATATTGGTGCCTCTGTCAGTCAGTATTTCTTTTGGGAAACTTACCCTGATGGAAATCTCTAACAAAGCATTTGCCACCTTTTCTGCCTTGATGGAGGACAGAGCCACCACCTCAGGGTATCCTGTAGTATAATCTACTACCACAAGGATATACATCTTTCCTGTGGAATTTTGGGTACTCAGAGGCCCCACAATATCCATAGTTACCATCTGAAATGGCTCTTCAATCACAGGCAATGGCATCAAAGGAGCTTTCACCTTGTTTCCTGCTTTGCCTACCTTTTAGCACTGCTCACAGGTCTTACAGTACCCTGTTACATTTCTGGAAATCTCAGACCAATGAAAGTTCTGCATAACATATCTATTGTCATGGGCTATAGCACTGATTGTAAGCATTGAAGAAGGGTGTGAACCTGAAAGCTTTGTCTTGTGATAAAGGTGTATTTCTTTCTCAACTGTGTGGTACTTTTTCTATAGCTAAAAGTGCCAGATTGTAGGCTCTGGACACTACCAACTGCTGTATTCTCTCACCCTCTAGCTCTCCCTCAGGGGTCCACTCTCTCTACAGTAACCCTTTGTCCCAGTATACAGATGCTCCTTTTCCTTGAGAATCAGGTGCCTCTCTAGCTACCTCCCTCAGACCTTGTAATGTAGGGTCTGACAGCTGAGTCTGTCTCAACTCTCTCTTTGTAACTCTTCCCAGCTCCCATTTCACAAGAAGTCTAGTATCCTCTGACAGTAGTGCCTAACTGTCAGCCTGGGAACTACTACTCACCTCTGCCCCTGCAGTCACTTTGTCCAAGGGAACATCAGTACCCACAAACAGCTGTGGCTCACCTTCAGTCTCACTGCTACAGGGTAGCTCCCCCATTGAAGTAACCACCTTATTAGTCCTGGCTTCTAGTGTGCAGTCTGTCTGGGTCCCCCCAAGGCTACCAGATCCACATGCTTGTCTCCAAGCCTGACTGCATGTGACTGCATGCACACAAGGTACTGCATTATCAAATCATTATCTATCAGGACAACTGCAGGGGGTCCCCTTTAGAGAATCAAAATTGCAGAATATCAAACCTCTGATCATCAAGGACCAGGGGATCAAAGTTCTGCAATATCAAACTAAAAAAACAAATAAAAAAAAAACTAAACTAAAACGTGAAAACTTATTTCATGTTTTTGCAGGGGCAAGCCCCCTGCACCATCCACACCCCCTGTTACTAAAATATGCCAACTCCAATATTACACTACAGTGAAGAGAATAGCACAAAATGGGAAATTTACCATTTGCTTCACTGTAGTGCAATCTCAGAGTTAGTATATTTAAGTAGCAGGGGATGTGGAGGTGCAGGGGGTGCTTGCCCCCTACAAAAATGTACAGACTTTTTATCTTTTTTAATTTAGTCTGCTTTCATGTTTGATGTTGTAGAACATCGATCATCTCATCCTCGATGATGTGTGGTTGATGTTCTGCAACTTCGAGCATTTGAAGTAAACCCCAGCAGGGATATCCTCAAACACACCTACTTGCTTGCTTGCTTTGCCACCCTCCCAGTCAAG
Organism: Protopterus annectens; assembly: GCF_019279795.1. NCBI lineage: Eukaryota > Metazoa > Chordata > Ceratodontiformes > Protopteridae > Protopterus > Protopterus annectens. Next base: position 781,119,409 of record NC_056749.1, on the reverse strand, counting down.
GTGAATCCTAACCAAAGGTATTTGTAATGGGTTCTCTCCTAAAGCTCTGACTGGAGTAGACTGCCCAAGTAAGTAGTGCTCCTCTTTAACCATTGCAGGCTTCACAATGGTTAAGTCAGCGGCTTGGTCTGTCTTAGCAGTGGCCCGTTTCCCATCTACTAGGATAGGATATAACCTCTTGTGGTAGTTTGGTACCCTTTTTGTCTCCAAACAATTTACTGCTGGCATTTTGGCATTCCCACTTACTGGCTGTCCCACCTTTTGTTCCCCACCTTGCCTCCATGGACATCTATACGCTACATGGCCCCACTGGTTATATTTAAAACATTTAACCCTTGATCCTGGCCATGTACCCTAACTAGTCACTTCCCCTGTTACTGGTGGACTTTGTTGGTATGGTTTAGGCTGCCCACCATGGGTTCCCTTAGACCCATGTGCAGCACTAGGTATCCCTTTCCTGTACATTGATGCCCTGCTTGCTAGGTATATGTCTTCCTTTTTCCCCAACTCATCTGTGGTATTACATTCCCTATTTGCCAACATGATTATCATGTCCTCAGGCAAAGTGCTAAGGGCTTCTTCCCTCTCCAAAAGGTCTGCCAGCCCTTCAAAAGAGGTGACCTCACACCCACTCAGCCATCCATGAAAATAAGTGTTTAACTATGCAATATATTCACATACACTTTCATCTCCCTTAAAACACTCTAATAAACAATTTCTACATGTATTATAATTTAAACAATCAGTATCAGACAATTTAGAAACAACAGTTACAACTTTACCATGGAGTTCAGGGTGGGAGGATGACATAATGGTTAAGGTGCTTACCTTAAAGAGACAAAGTGCAAGGTTTGATTCTCACATGGGGTAACTGGATAGGTTTCAAATGGCCCAAAAGAGCAGCTAGCCTAGTACTAATCTATGAATCTATGTAAGGGGGTCAAGAACTGTACTCAGAGCCCTTGGCCAACATTATACTGTGTACAAACTCTTTCAAACATATAAATAAAACTATCAAAATTATCACCCTCTGTAAATTGTGGAAGAGATTGTAAGCCCTCTGTGGAAAGGTTGAACTGTCCATGTTCTGAGGGCTGCACTTCCCCAAGGCACATCTGGTTGTTCTCCTGGTTGTTGGTCTGTTATGCAGCTGGGACTAAGGTTGCAATCATTTCTGCTTTAGTAAGGTTGGCATGAACCAGTCCTTTGTCTTGGCACATCTCAGTCAGCTGGCTCCTTGTTAGCTTGCCATACTCCTCTGCTGACATCCTTGCCTGCTCTACCTAAGTTACACAAAATAAATAAAACTATTGTGATATGAAACTCTGGATGTCTACCATGGAGCAGCTTGGGAGTACCAACACCTTCTTTAGTGACCACTGTTTATAGGCTACAGTTGTTCAATACCCACACCACTGAACCCCAATAGGTGATGTGGTTATCCCCTTCCAATAAATATGTGATGTGGTGTGGATATCCCACCACTGCCAACCAATAAATGTGATGACCCACCACTGGACCAGCAATCAAGGAGCCTCAATCCTCACCACTGGCACCAGTGGGGGACGTACACTGGCAGGAAGATGATAAGTACACACACCGAATTTCTAGATGCAGCTCTCTGCATCAAGTGCAATTTCACATAAGAGCACCAAGAGACCAAAATCAGTTCAGGGATGGTTTCTCCCTCATTCTCCAGATTCTCAATAAGACTCCCCACTGGCACAGCTATAGAGTTAAGATCTCAGCTCAGTGGCCAAGCCAAGACCTCCAGCACCCTCTCTGTCCAACTAGCGCTTTATGTCCCTGCCCAAATAACTGAGACACACACACACACACACACACTTTGAGGTTTGATTTAAACACACACACACACATGCGCACACACACACACACACACACACACACACACACACACACACACACACACACACACACACACACACACACACACACACACACACAAACACCTAGGAGAGGCTGGCATAAGTTTACTAGCTATGGCCCCTTTTGCTCAGACTATATGTTAGTTATCACTGCCACCATCCAACTCCTTATCAGCTACTTAGAGGCCCTTAACAAAGGGTGTCCAATCGTACCATGTAATATTAATATTAATACAAATGGTAGTTTGACCAAGAGCAAGGCTATTAGGAATGGCCCACAGTGTCACCAAATAAACATGCAAATACTCTCAGAAGTTAAATATCTCTACAACAATCAGTCACAATGAATGTTTAAATATATTTAATAATAACTAACAGAAGAACTGGACAATATTAAATATATATTCACAGTGACATCAGTTTTCAAAACCACAGAAAATATTTAAAACAACATTGCAGGGTAGTCTCAAATAAATAAAGAAAAACATTTAAACTATACTTCACTATGTTCCTGACTGAATCTAAGATAATTACTATATCCTAGTTAATGTACTTAAGAGCAAGGCAGATGTGTTGAGTGGATCTTGATGTTGTCAGTTCAAAGACAGTATACAGAATTCTGTGTCTCTCTAAGAAACTCCTCAAATTAATATCTCAAATATTACTGCTGGGATTGCTTGCAGAATGACATCATTTCTTGTCATCTGACTATCCCAGGTGAAACTCCCACTGCTGGAAGCTAACAGTATTTAGCATCTACCTGTGAAAATACATAGACCTCATATCATTGGCAGATGCTGGAAGTCATAAAACAATTACATCTCTTCACATTTCAAGACTAGTAATTATTCCACCTTAGACACAATACAGAAAGCACCCTAGTTTTAGACATTGTGTCTCCTTTCTGCATTGAAATTGAAAGATATCATCTTTTGTTGCATAACCATAAAGTAATTTAATTTCAGATATTTTTCTGAAGTTTTGCTGGCCTGAAGTTAACGTCCTGTGTTCCAGTTTCCAGTGTTAAAATATATACATTTAAACAGTTACAATGGTGCATGTACATTTCTGTTCTATTCCAGTAGGGCACACTGTGAATACATTCCAAGCACTTTGCAAAAACCTTTTCCAACATACGTCCGTGCAAACAAGTTTGATATACACATGACATACAGTTCTAATACAGTTGTAAAACAAGCATCTTATAAGAATTATGTTGACATTCACAAATGACGTATAATTATTTGCAAAATTCCAGATAGCTGTGCTGGCAGTATCTCCCTTTGTCACAAGGAGTTCCAGGCCTTAGCAACATGATACAAGTGCAGACAATGCCCAGCAGATTTGATAGTTTTGTGGACAGACAGGGGATTTTGGTCACTGGCTTGTAATGACTGACTTGTAACATTGTTGTGTAGAATTGTTTTAAGTGTTGGACAGGCAGATGGGTACTGGATAATTTTATAGGTGGTAAAAAGCTGTGCTTCTACTGTGGAAGGACTAGCCACCCGGCGGGGTAAACCTTGGGCTTGAGATTATTGTCACTGTTGAAGTTACACCCTGACTCCATGTGCAAAAGTGGAAAAATGGGTTAAAGATGGATGAAGAAGCTGTTTAGATGTTAGTTGATGAGGTAGTTCTAGCCAATTAAGGCTTTTCAATGCTATACAGTGGTGGGCTCTGAAAGGCTTATCTGCTACAAATTTAGCAACTTTGTTATTGCATTGTTCAAGTTTTATTTTTTCTGAAGCCTGAAGTTAGTAGGGATGGGAGCACCATAAAGAAGTGTGGGGTGGAGATAAGTATGTATTTATTTTAATTATTTTACATTTGTTAACCAGGAGAGTCCGACTGGATATAAGTCCATTTTCAGCGAAGACCTGGGGGAGAAAAGCTCCAACAGATAACATTTTTATAGTTAACAGACAATACTATTAAATATTAGTAAAAGGCAGGCTGCACAAATGTTAGTATATGACAATCATATGGTAATTACGTTGAGACATAGTAGAGCAAAATGGAAGAGAGTACATAGGACAACATTCATGAGATACATTTCTTTCACCATTAGAGAAGCTGGATGTACAATTAGTCCTACTGTCTTAAGTTAAGACTATCCATCTGTTTAAGGCTATACATCTGAATTTATGGACATTATAGGTCTGTAGCTAAACTATGAATCTGGTTGATAATAAGTAGTTGCAATAAGTAGATGCAAGTGTAGTTTTAGATCTGTTTGTGAGAAAGCTTTTGGCTCTGTAAAGCATTCCTAGTTTTTTGATGAGTTTTTCTTATGCAGTTTTGTACATACAGGTCAAATTTAAGATCATCATCCACTATCATCTCTAACAATTTGCTATGGGAAGTGACTTCAGTGTTTATATTAGCAAGGGAGAGGGCTTTAATTTTTTTCATGGATGAGGGATTTCATAGGTTCATAGGTAGGTACTAGGCTATCGGCCCAAGGGCCTACGTAAGCATAGCCAACAAGGTTTCCTGGCTTTCGCCACCCAAGAAAGTTATTTTCCTGTGCCACTGTCGAGCAGAGACACAGAAGTGATCCCTGGGGTGTATTTCCTACTTCCCATTCACTCATCAAGATTTTTCTTGAAGAGTGCTAATGAAAAACTTTGCTTGGCATAGATGGGTAGCCTGTTCCAGAGTATGGGAAGTCTCTGGGACAGGAATCTATCCCTCCAGCATGTCCTGTTTATTGTGGTGACAAGGTTTAGGTCCCTAGAATGTGTAGCTTGGAGGGATTGGGATTTCTTTAGGTGTAGCATGTCCAACAGATCTGGGTTTGACATAGCTTTATATGTTAGGCAGAGATCACCTCAGAGTAGGCGATATGCTATGGAGTAAAGCTGGAGTTGTTTGAAGTGGTCAGTGTAGGGCATTTGTTTGAGGCCAGTAATCCTCTTTGTGAGGTACTTCTGTGGCCTTTCCAGCTGCTGCAGATGTCTCTTGTGAGGTACATTCCAAAAGGGCCGTTGTACTCTATAATGGGTCTAATGAGTGTCGAGTAGAGAGGAAAAATGACCTCTTTTTTCCTGGATGAGAACCCTTTTATGATGAGGTGTGCCATGTAGAAGGACATCCTGACTACTGTGGTGATGTGACTATGAAAGGAGAGACTACTGTACACCTGGGTCCCAAGGTCTCTTATCACACATTCGGTGTTAAGTAGATTGCTGCCTATGTGGTAGTTCATGGGTACAGAGTTTTTACCAAAGGAGATGATTGGTGAAAAATTAGTAGTTTGTTTTTTGGGGGTTGAACATGAGTTGTGAGCTAGAAAGCCATGTTTCAGTGTCTGTTAAAGCTTCCAGAGTAATTTTTTTGAGGTGTGCCATGTTGTCAGATATGCAGATGGGAGTAGAGTAATCTGCATACAGTATTAGGGAGGCCTGTTATGTGGATAAGTGGAGGGTGCTGGTGAGAATGTTAAAGAGGAGGGGACCAAGGATAGAGCCTTGTGGTACACTAGTGGTGACTGGGAGGTATGGAGAGATGTGGAATGAAATTTTACTGAAAGATACCCATTAGACAGGTAGCTTTCAAACCATAGAAAGGTGGGCTGACAGAGACCTAATAAGGATATTTGAAGTAGAAGTTTGTTGTGACAAACTGCTTTGAAGGCTTTAAACAAGTCTAGAAATAAGGAGGAGAGTAGTTGCCATTATCTCTAGCTTTATTGGCAGTATCTTTATTGGTCAGAAGGGCAGTGTTAGTACTATGGGAAGGATGGAAGATGTGTGGGTGATAGGAGTTCTACCTGCAGGAGACAGTTTAGCAATTGAATACATTTTTCAAATATTTTGGCGAGGGGTGATAAGATTGCTATATGTCTAAAGTTACTAATGTCTGATAAATTTCCTCCTTTGTGCAGAAGGATAATGTGTGACTTTTTCCAGAGAGAGAGGGAATGTAAGATTCCTGGACTCACCTATTTATATTGCCTGCTATTTTAAGGTAGTCCCTTGGGAGGACATCAGCTGAAGTATAACATGGTCTGAATTTGTTTAAGAATAGTTTTATATATAGGATGTGCGCACAGATTTGAAGGTGAAAGTGCATGTGGTGACACATGGCTGCTGGGCAGGGCTAGGATTAGATGATGGGGAATTCTTGGTTAGAGATGCTATACTATCTATAAAATAAGAGTTAATTGTATCGCGATCTTGAGTGATGAGTTATTGGGAGAGGGGGTTAAAGATGAATGCATGGCCGGGATGCAAGATTTCTTTACTGGCTCTCCAGAATTTTTTAGGGTTGAATTTATTATTATTATTATGAATGTTTTTATAGTATAGTTTTTTATCTTTATTAATTTGCTTTTTAGTACAATTGAGAAGCTTTCAAGATATTGTGCTGTTTTATATTTCTGTCATTCTTTCCATACTTTTTCTGTATCCAGTATTAGCATTTTTACTTTTTTTGGACAGCCAAATTACATCATTGGTTTATAGTCTCTTCCTTCTAGGAGATGTGAGGCTGTTTCAGATATTCAGGAAAGTTGAACTGAATTCAGTTACAACATAATCTAAGGAGGTGGGGGATATTTAGGAAGTTCCAGTTAACAGATGATAGATTAGTAATAAACATTTCTGGGTTAACCTTGGAAAGGATGCATGTTGTTTTATAAACATGCTGTTTAAGTGGATGTGTGAGATGTCTGGCAGTTTAATTTCTCCAAGTCTTTTGGGTTTCTAATACCATGAATATTCAAAAGTGAGATGTCTGAATTTCTTTGCAAATTTCTCCAAATCCTTTGTGTTTCTAATACCATGACGGAGATGGACCCCATTCCTAAGTCAAAATACAATTAAAGTTCATGAACTTAGCATTGTTTCAATCTTTGATGTCTGCCAAAAGTGCTCTTTGCAGCGCTCGCAATGTTCCCAGTAATGCCTTCTTCTGCTGTGCATATGGAGTTATATGTATATTAGTAACATAACCAACTACAATTGTAGATTCTTTTTTATAAGATATGTTACTCCTTCTATTGGTACTAACGGTATTTCTTCCTGCAAATCTTGATATTTTATGACTTTGTTTCTCTCTGTGTCTGTTGTATACAAGATACTATAGTCACTGGGTGTAGCGATTTCAATGATCAATGGTACTTTTGTCTTCTTTTCATGGACCATTATATCTGGTTTTCTCACATCTGTTTTTTTGAACTGTTGGTAATGGGAGATCCCATGTGATGTAGACTTTATCATTTTCTATGATGCTTTGTGGTTCATATTTCCAGTGTTTTTCAGCCATTTCAATACCATAATGTTTGCACAATCGGCAGTGCAACAGTCTTGCCACATTATTATGCCTGTCAGTATACAGTCCTTCTGCCATTAGTATGTCACAACCAGCAATAAGGTGTGCGACTGTTTCCAATTCTGTTTTACAAAACTTACATTTGTCTGTTTCTTCCACATGTTCAATGAACTTTGTAAACCAACATGTACATAGACCACTATCTTGGGCCGCCAGTATTAACCTTTCATCTTTTGGTTTGAATTTGCCTCTCCTTAACCAATCCTGCATTCGATCCTGATCAACATGAGGTTCTTCCAGAAGTTTTCTATACTTGCAACTACATTTATGCATTTTCCCCATTTCTTGGCTTCTCATCTAGTCCTTCACCTTATATTTTTTCTTTTGTTTTTTGGCACATTCAGTTGCTGCCTGATTTTTATCTCCTTCTGGTTTGATTTCCATTCCTGCTTGATGCCGATATGCTTCTGCTAGACTAAGCAGGGAGATCATCTTAGAGTTATTTTCCTCATGTTTCAAAACTTTCACTACAGTTGAGTCTTGTGAGGTCAGCAGATATGTGTGCAGTCCCACAATTGCATGTCTATACATGTAATCAATTTCAAGGAGGCTTTTACCTCCTTTGGAGCAAGGAATATATAATATTGATATGCACTGATGTTTATAAATCATTTGGTGAGTATGAAGCATCCTTCTTGTTTTCCTATCTAATCTATCCAACACATTTTGGGGGCCAGTCAATCACTCCATAACTGTAAGTTAGGACAGGAAGAGCAAATTGGTTTATAGCTTGAATTCTGTTCCTAGATGTCAACACTGTTTTCAGGATTAATTTAACTCATTCACTTCAATGGAGCTCAGGAAGTCTGCACTGTAACTTCTAATGGGTGGAGCCCAAACCTTTTGACTGAATCAAATTAAGTTCTCACATTTCAAACAAATGTTCATCATACCTCTGGAACCATAGTGGTTATGAAAGAAGTATAAATGACAAACTCTTCAGCACAAACTATTTTTATAGTAGTAATATTCTTTAGGTTCTTGGTCTTAAACCAAATTTCACAAGTCACAGTAAACATTGTGACTATTACATTTGTAATATTTTGTAAACAACTTAACAATATCTCAGCAACTACTCAAGTTAGACACATACTATCAACAACATTTTATTCATCTAGCGGAGAGCATTCACATGAGGCTAAGGAGTTCTGCCTGTGTTAGTTGGTTGTTGAGATATTTAGAAAATTATATCTATATAAATTAATGTCATAAATGACAGTTAATATCTATTTACCTGCACTAGGCAGAGGTCAAATATTAATGTAGTTCAGCTTGCCATTGTGTAAGCTTTAAGGTGAAATCTTTTAAAACCTTGTAAATATCATGGTTTTGAAATTATTGATGCAAATATGAACAAGCCATATTTGACCCCTAGAGGCATCAGTAGGAGTTAACTGTAGATACACCTGGAGGCGACACTTGGATGTAATGAGCAGAGTCTTCTAAAATATTCCTTACTAAGTTTTATTCACATTTGTTCATGTTTTATTGTTGATCCTTCCTCAATTCCCAAATAGTTATACACTGCCTCTTGTTCAAGTTCTTTTATATCACATTCTTGTCGCAAAATTATGTTCTCTTGGTGCTGCAGTTTTCCTGCTTTGAAGGTAGCTTTTGCACATTTATCAAGACCAAATAACATTCTTATATCATCTGAAAAAGTTTTGACTACTTGCAGTTGTGCTTTCACTTCCTCATCTGATGAGCTATACAGTCTTAAATCATCAATGAAGAGAAGATGAGAAGTCTTTAGACTTTGTTATTTTCTGGGAGCCAAATTATAGCCATGGCCTAATCAGTTAAGTAGACAAATTAAAGGGTTAAGGGCAAGACAGAATAGCAACGGTGACAAGGAGTCACCCTGGAATATTCACCTTTGAATGTTTATTTCTGGAATGATAATTTGTCCTTTATCATGGCTTAATTGCAAAGTGGCCTGCCACTGTTTCATGGTCACTGTAATATAATCGATCAGTGTAGGGTGTATCTTATACATTTTTAAGGACTCTTTGATCCACAAATGCAGGATACTATCAAATGTTTTTTGTAGTCAATCCATGCCATACTTACATTCTTCCCCTTTTTACAGTTCTCCATTATGACTTTATTTAGCAACAGATAATCCTTTATTTCATATGACTTTCTTTTATTACACTTTTGTTTTATTGCCATGATTGAATTTTCTTCTAATGACTATAAACTCTGTCAGCATCAATTCCGATGTATAGTTTATACGTCATTGGAAGGCAAGTTATTGGTCTATAATTTTTAGGACAACTTGCAGGTTCACTCTTAAGTAGGAGCATTGTTTTTCCTGTCATTAACCAGGTTGGTGTCTGTTTGAGGTACGCATATAAATAATTCTTACTCATGGCTAAATCTTCATGCAAAGATGTTAATACTTTTAGTCAGAAGTTAGGTACTACATCTGGGCCTCAGGTTTTCCAAATGGTTTCTTCTCTTAACTTTATTTCAATCTCTCTGGCCATTACTTCATCCTATTTCATATCCTATAGCTTTGAACTTCTTATTCTGTCTTTTACTTCTTCTGTCCATTTAGCATCTTTGTTATGTTCCACAGGATCTTCATAGATATTTCTCCAAAATGTATCTATTTCTTCCTTTTTGTGTGGGCTTTCAATTCCTTTAACCTTGTTTCCCAATTCTCTATAGTACTTTTTAGGGCCATCAATAAATTGCTTATTTTGTACTTTTCCTTTATATTTATCTATGTATCTTCTAAGTTTTTCTGCCTGTGCTGAGATTTTTAGTTCATTATTTGCAATAGATCAAGATAGATCCTGATATGTTATATTACTGTGCATTGCTTTTATCACATCTATCTTTCTGAGTATTTTTGTTGATCTGTTCCCTCTTCTATACTCGTCCAACAGTGACACTTCTTGTCTTAATTGCTTTATAGTTTTCTCTATTCGATACTTCTATGATGGTATTTGATTTCTCCCCTTCCTTTCCCTCACTGCCCTGTGTTCTTGTGGTAGAATTTTATCAGTTATTAATTTAACTGCTCAGTAATATATCCTGTTTACTTCTGTCATATCACATGAATCTCTATGGACAGTCCTAATTACTATGTTTGTTTTATCAAACTTCTGACTTTTTGGATTTTATTGACCTTCTGTAGTCTATTTCTTTCATTGATCTTAATATGTCTATCTATGTCTATTAAATCAAGCAACTCTTCTCTTAGCTCATTTTCTTCTAAACTAAAGGCACATTTTTGTGTTCTCCATTTCCTGTGGACATTCTATAGAAAGTTCTGTAGCATCTTCCTGTGGCGCATTCTCTTCAATTTCATCCTGCATTGCTCTGTCATGTGGGACCTCACTGGCCTATCACTCCTCACCATTGACTGTGTCAGAGTTACCACAGTTTCCTGTTTCTTTCCTTGCTGTCCAGCTTCAAGTGAACATTTATACTGGTTACCTGTGGAAGGCTCCAAAATATCTTCATATGGCAACTGCCCAGTTGTTTCTCATTCCACTGGTTTCTCCTTAATTTGGATGTATATTGCTCTGTCCTGCTGTGGTACTTTCTGAGTTAAATTTTCTACACTGAATCCTTAACTTCCCAGGTACTCCACAACCTCAGTTTCTATTTCTTTGACTTCTCCATTACTAATCTTTTTTTCTGCTTTTCCTCTTTATCTTCTTATTTTTTGTATTGCATAAATATTACACCATATTAAATCTCTTTTCTTTCCCATGTCCATATTTCTTCTTTAGATGTCTCCTGATGTTCCTGTTTCTTCTTACTTTGGGGACTCGTTCCATCAAGCTGTCATATAACCTGTGTTAGACCTTCCTCACCAAATCCTTCACTTGGCAAACATTCCATAACATCAGCTTCTATTTTTTTAACTCTTACTTTACTAATCTTCTTTTTCAGATTTCCTCTTTGTGATATTATTTTTTTATTGCATAATTGTTCATGTCTGGATGCCTTTATCTGTACTTCTCTTCAAATATCTTTGGGGCTGCCTTTTTTGTATTGATTAATTTGTATTTTGACTTGCATAAATATTGCAGCATATCAAATCTCAGTTTCTTTCCCATGTCCATATTTCTTTTTTATACTCTTTGAAAAATCTCTAGGCTTTGTTGTTTATATTTTTACACTTCCTCAGATGCTTCTTTTTCCAAACCGATCAAAGTTTCTTGGTCTATATAATGCTTTTCACAAATCTGTTGTATTAATGAACAACATTTTTATTTGAGGCTTCTGACAGTTTTTCTTGTGGAAGTTTTTTCTTTCCTCCTTTCTCTCTTAATCTTTTTTGTATATTTTGTGTCTGGAAATTCTGGGCTTTTTGCATAATGTAGCAATACTTAATTTCTTTCTTATCCTCAATAATCCACTCTATCCTCTTTATGGCTCTGGTTGTGTAGGTTGGGAGATGATCACTGTTTATTTATTTATTTGACATTTGTTAACTGGGTTAGTCCAACTGGGTAGAGACTCTTTTTCAGTGGAGACTTGAGGAGAAAAGCTCTGACTTTAAAAAAAACAGTAAATACATTGGCAATGCTTACAGGTGAAAAGTTTTTAAAAAGAACTAACATAAAATGACAAACAGGACAATTTTTGAAAAGAACATAAAATGACAAACAGTATGTAACAAGGTCATCCTTTTTTTCTTTTGTGAGGTAAAACAAAAAGTGCAAAGTACAAGTTTGCTGAAAGTAAGTCAGGCAGAAAATTGCATAATGTGGATGTGTATAAATGCAAGAAGAATATTAGCATGCAGGCAGTGCATGCCAAGATAGGAAGAATAGCTGTATGAGAGGCTGACTGTACAGTAAAAATAGGAGAAAATTCTAGGTAAGAAGAAGGTGACAAAGCAATGTAGGTAGGAAATAAGTGAAATATTATAGTAATAGAAGCTGAGGGGGCAACAGTCCAATTAGTAGAGCATATTCAATTTATAAAAAAATGCAACTTAGGGGAGGAAACCAGCAGAAATAATAGAAGACATGAAGATAAGTTATGTTGGGTCTAGAAGACAGAAAGATAAGTTATGTTGGGTCATTGCAAAGGCATGACCATGATTTTGGTAGGTAGCTTTTAGTGCAGTTTTAAAGGAGCTGGAGTTAGTGATAGATATGACATGTAGTGGTAGTTTGTTTCAAGAATTTGTGACAGAGTAGCTGTAATGTAGTTTGGCAATATTTTGTTGGGCATATAAACATGCAAGTAGGTTCTGCTGAGAGTTATGGAGAGCATGGTTGGAAGTGTATGGCTGGATGAGAATAGAGAGAGAGGGGCAAAATGATGGATCATGTAAGACTGAATGAGCTGTGAGGAGCTGGGGTAATAGAATTTGGTGGTGAAATTCCAACCACTGCAGGTTTTTAGGGCTACACAGTGATGAGTGTGACAGGATAGATTAGATGCAAATTTTGCAGTTTTGTTATAGGCAAGTTCTAATTTAGTCAGAAAATTAGATTGGAGGTTTGTGAATATAGGGGCTGCATAGAGTAGTGTGGTGAGTAGGAAGGCTTGAGCAAGGGAGAGTCTGGACGAATGAGTGAGGAATTTTTTTTATGTCTCTATTGGAGTCCGAGTTTTTGGTGAGTCTTTTTAATGCATTGCTGAATGTGGAGCTCAGACTTTAGGGGGTCATCAATAGTAACTCCAAGGAGTTTTGTGTGAGGTTCAGTAAAGATGGCTGTGTTATCCAGGGAGGAGACAGAAATAGCAGTTTTAGGGTGTTGGAGAGTTGTAGGGAGGAATAGGAGAAGTTTAGTTTTCTTAGGGTTCAGTAACAGTTGGTTAGAATAAGCCATCTTTCAACAGACTGAAGGGAGTCTTGGGTATGAAGGTGAGTAATGTCATCAGAGGAGATGACTGTGGAATCATCAGCATAATGAATAAAAGTAGAAAGTGGGCAAGAAGAGTGAAGGTCATTAATAAAGATATTGAAAAGTAGGGGTCCAAGAACGGCACCTTAGGGGACCCCCGTTTGAACAGGTAAGAGAAACTAGACTGCCATTTAACAGCCTGACATCTGATAGACAGGTAGCTGGAGAACTAAGATAGTGAAGAGTTGGAAAAGTTTAGTGAAGCTAGTTTGGATAGAAGTACTCTGTGGGAAGTAGTGTTGAAGGCTTTGGATGGATCACGAAACAAACAGGAGACTAACTTATTACTGTCACGAGATTTAGCAATGGTAATTTATCAAGGATATAAGAGCAGTAACAGTAGTGTGTTTTGGGTGAAAGCCATGCTGAGAGGGGGGTGAGAAGATTTTCTTGTAAAAGGTGAGCAAGGAGCTGTTTGTGAATGCATTTTTCCAGCATTTTTGACAGGGACGATAGGATGGCAATTGGTCTGAAATTAGAGGGATCAGTTGCATTGCTGCCTTTGTGAAGAGGTATGACATAGAATTTTTTCCAGATATTAGGCACGGTGTTTTCCTGAATGGATCTATTGATTAACATGGAAATAGGGAAAGCAATAGAGACAGCAGCTATTTTTAGGAATTGTGGAGGTAAGTTATCAACTGATGGACAACAAGTTTTAAGTTTAGAGAGAAGAGACTTGATATAGGTTGTAGAGAGAGGTTTGAGAGAAAAAATGGTAGAACGGGTGGAAATAGGGGGTGCAGGGTCACAGTTATTGTTGTTTTTGGTCAGCGTGCGGATAGAGTCAAAGAAGAAGGAATTAAGGAAAGTAGCAGTGTCTTTGTGAAAGCTATTAGGGAAGAGGTTGGAGAAGATGAGCAACCAGGATGTAGTAGCTTGTTTACAGATTGCCAGAATTTTGGGGGGGGGGTTAGAGTGTGGGTTATTAAGTGCTTTATGGAAAAAGTTTTGTTTATCAAGGGTAAACTTTTTTTTTTGGTTAGGTTGCAGAGCTGTCTGTATGTTTGAAGATCAGTGGAGGATTTTTATTTCTTCAATTTTCCAGTTTAACATCAGTATCTAGGCATACAACTTCAGGGGGCAATATTTCCATAAGAACAAGATATCTGATTAAGGTGAGAAAAAATATATAAGAAATGGAAGAAAGGTCAAACTACAGCTTTGAAAACTGAAATAAACAAGCTGGATAAACAGATTAAGCATAGTGTGAGACAAGATCAAAACAAATTTGAAAAAAATGTATATAAAGATATTGAGTATAATATGAAACCTTTTTATAGATACATAATATGTGGAAGGAGTAAAGACATACAAATTGATAAACTCTGTGCATATTCTAAAATTTATTCTCAGACACAACAGATTATAGATATATTTACAAAATCTTATGCAAAACAGTTTGGCTCCACAAAAGGGGTGATAAGTTGTCCTAGTGACATTCAGGTAACCCCAGATACTGGAATCAAATTAGATTATATTGAGAAAGAACTGCACAAACTGGATCCAAACAAAGCACAGGGAGGAGATGGAATTAGTAACAATGACCTGAGAACACTTCAGCAAGAACTTATGGTTTTGTTAGATTTATTATGCACTAGGTCATATAAATATGGGGAGATTCCTCAAATTTGGAGACATGCGCTTATTACAGGATCATAGGAAGTTACTAGGCTAATGGTCCTGGGGCCCTTACAAGCCTAGCCTTTAAGGGAAAGGGGAGTAGGACAAACCCAGAGTCATATAGACCCTTAAGTCTACTTCTATGTTTTGGAAAAATAATGGTGAAGGTAATATTGGATAAGTTATTGTCAAAGCCGGATATGTTGGAACTTGAAACTATATATCAGCATGCATATGTTGAAAATAGATCTATTATCATCTGTATCATGATGTTCTATAACAATATAACAACAGCTATGAATGAATATTTATGCTGTGATGTAATTTAGATAGATTTAACTCCAGCGTTTGACAGGGTTATACACAAAACACAGATCAATAAATTAGTACAACTAGGTATTGATATACACTTGATAAGATGGATAGCTGCATGGCTTACAAATAGACATTGCAAGTATCATACAGTAACTGGACAGGTGAAATCCTTGGTTACAGTCAAGGTGTCCCACAGGGCATTATATCTTTCTGACCTAACTTTTTTCATCTGAGGTGTTCTACAGTCTATATGCAGACGACCTGAAACTGGGTAAACTGATTACATCTGTTACAGATAAGTCATGTCTGCAAAATAACTTGGCTAATTTGACTATTTGGGCACAGGAGAATAATATGCTGATAAATACATCAAAAAGAAAGTAGACATATTGGATTTGGGAGACATAAATTGAAAGGTGAATATTAAATACAGCACACAGTGATTGAAACTGTAGACTCATTTAAGGACCTGGGTATATGGGTAGATCCAGCTATGAGTTTTTCTAATCATATCAACCAATTGGTTAATGAGAGTTATAGAACTATATGTTGTAGAAAAAGATTTATAAAGTCTAGGAAATCAAAAGTGATGCAGTCATTGTTTGTTAGTTACACTGGGCCCAAACTTGAGTATGGAATAACAATATGGAAACCCTACAGGAAAACAAGCATGAATAAACTGGACAGAGGACAGCAGAAATATACCAAAGGCATCCATGGATGTGAAAATCTAAGTTATTATGAAAGACTAAAATATCTGAACTTGTACAGTGTCTCTTACAGATATCTAGAGGAAATGTTATTCAGGTATATAAGGCATTTAGGGACAACTACCTCTGTGAATGTTTGGGATTATCAAAAAGTACTAGAGAATCATCAGATAACACATGTAGGAGATTCTATAGGAATGAGAAGTGCACTAATTGGTTCTGTGACAGAGTAGCTGATGCATGGAACAGAATACCAAATTACATTAAAGTACTAGAGAATCATCAGACAACACATGTAGGAGATTCTATAGGAATGAGAAGTGCACTAATTGGTTCTGTGACAGAGTAGCTGATGCATGGAACAGAATACCAAATTACATTAAAGTACTAGAGAATCATCAGACAACACATGTAGGAGATTCTATAGGAATGAGAAGTGCACTAATTGGTTCTGTGACAGAGTAGCTGATGCATGGAACAGAATACCAAATTACATTAAAGTACTAGAGAATCATCAGACAACACATGTAGGAGATTCTATAGGAATGAGAAGTGCACTAATTGGTTCTGTGACAGAGTAGCTGATGCATGGAACAGAATACCAAATTACATTAAAGTACTAGAGAATCATCAGACAACACATGTAGGAGATTCTATAGGAATGAGAAGTGCACTAATTGGTTCTGTGACAGAGTAGCTGATGCATGGAACAGAATACCAAATTACATTAAAGTACTAGAGAATCATCAGACAACACATGTAGGAGATTCTATAGGAATGAGAAGTGCACTAATTGGTTCTGTGACAGAGTAGCTGATGCATGGAACAGAATACCAAATTACATTAAAGTACTAGAGAATCATCAGACAACACATGTAGGAGATTCTATAGGAATGAGAAGTGCACTAATTGGTTCTGTGACAGAGTAGCTGATGCATGGAACAGAATACCAAATTACATTAAAGTACTAGAGAATCATCAGACAACACATGTAGGAGATTCTATAGGAATGAGAAGTGCACTAATTGGTTCTGTGACAGAGTAGCTGATGCATGGAACAGAATACCAAATTACATTAAAGTACTAGAGAATCATCAGACAACACATGTAGGAGATTCTATAGGAATGAGAAGTGCACTAATTGGTTCTGTGACAGAGTAACTGATGCATGGAACAGAATACCAAATTACATTAAAGTACTAGAGAATCATCAGACAACACATGTAGGAGATTCTATAGGAATGAGAAGT
The DNA here is from genome assembly GCF_019279795.1 of Protopterus annectens. Taxonomy (NCBI): domain Eukaryota; kingdom Metazoa; phylum Chordata; order Ceratodontiformes; family Protopteridae; genus Protopterus; species Protopterus annectens. The sequence continues at coordinate 781,102,406 of NC_056749.1, read as the reverse complement.
GCACTAATTGGTTCTGTGACAGAGTAGCTGATGCATGGAACAGAATACCAAATTACATTAAAGTACTAGAGAATCATCAGACAACACATGTAGGAGATTCTATAGGAATGAGAAGTGCACTAATTGGTTCTGTGACAGAGTAGCTGATGCATGGAACAGAATACCAAATTACATTAAAGTACTAGAGAATCATCAGACAACACATGTAGGAGATTCTATAGGAATGAGAAGTGCACCAATTGGTTCTGTGACAGAGTAGCTGCTGCATGGAACAGAATACCAAATTACATTAAAGTACTAGAGAATCATCAGACAACACATGTAGGAGATTCTATAGGAATGAGAAGTGCACTAATTGGTTCTGTGACAGAGTAGCTGATGCATGGAACAAACTACCAAATTATATTAATGTACAAGAGAATCATCAGACAACACATGTAGGAGATTCTAGAGGAATGAGAAGTGCACTAATTGGTTCTGTGACAGAGTAGCTGATGCATGGAACAGAATACCAAATTACATTAAAGTACTAGAGAATCATCAGACAACACATGTAGGAGATTCTATAGGAATGAGAAGTGCACTAATTGGTTCTGTGACAGAGTAGCTGATGCATGGAACAGAATACCAAATTACATTAAAGTACTAGAGAATCATCAGACAACACATGTAGGAGATTCTTTAGGAATGAGAAGTGCACTAATTGGTTCTGTGACAGAGTAGCTGATGCATGGAACAGAATACCAAATTACATTAAAGTACTAGAGAATCATCAGACAACACATGTAGGAGATTCTATAGGAATGAGAAGTGCACTAATTGGTTCTGTGACAGAGTAGCTGATGCATGGAACAGAATACCAAATTACATTAAAGTACTAGAGAATCATCAGACAACACATGTAGGAGATTCTATAGGAATGAGAAGTGCACTAATTGGTTCTGTGACAGAGTAGCTGATGCATGGAACAGAATACCAAATTACATTAAAGTACTAGAGAATCATCAGACAACACATGTAGGAGATTCTATAGGAATGAGAAGTGCACTAATTGGTTCTGTGACAGAGTAGCTGATGCATGGAACAGAATACCAAATTACATTAAAGTACTAGAGAATCATCAGACAACACATGTAGGAGATTCTATAGGAATGAGAAGTGCACTAATTGGTTCTGTGACAGAGTAGCTGATGCATGGAACAGAATACCAAATTACATTAAAGTACTAGAGAATCATCAGACAACACATGTAGGAGATTCTATAGGAATGAGAAGTTACTAATTGGTTCTGTGACAGAGTAGCTGATGCATGGAACAGAATACCAAATTACATTAAAGTACTAGAGAATCATCAGACAACACATGTAGGAGATTCTATAGGAATGAGAAGTGCACTAATTGGTTCTGTGACAGAGTAGCTGATGCATGGAACAGAATACCAAATTACATTAAAGTACTAGAGAATCATCAGACAACACATGTAGGAGATTCTATAGGAATGAGAAGTGCACTAATTGGTTCTGTGACAGAGTAGCTGATGCATGGAACAGAATACCAAATTACATTAAAGTACTAGAGAATCATCAGACAACACATGTAGGAGATTCTATAGGAATGAGAAGTGCACTAATTGGTTCTGTGACAGAGTAGCTGATGCATGGAACAGAATACCAAATTACATTAAAGTACTAGAGAATCATCAGACAACACATGTAGGAGATTCTATAGGAATGAGAAGTGCACTAATTGGTTCTGTGACAGAGTAGCTGATGCATGGAACAGAATACCAAATTACATTAAAGTACTAGAGAATCATCAGACAACACATGTAGGAGATTCTATAGGAATGAGAAGTGCACTAATTGGTTCTGTGACAGAGTAGCTGATGCATGGAACAGAATACCAAATTACATTAAAGTACTAGAGAATCATCAGACAACACATGTAGGAGATTCTATAGGAATGAGAAGTGCACTAATTGGTTCTGTGACAGAGTAGCTGATGCATGGAACAGAATACCAAATTACATTAAAGTACTAGAGAATCATCAGACAACACATGTAGGAGATTCTATAGGAATGAGAAGTTACTAATTGGTTCTGTGACAGAGTAGCTGATGCATGGAACAGAATACCAAATTACATTAAAGTACTAGAGAATCATCAGACAACACATGTAGGAGATTCTATAGGAATGAGAAGTGCACTAATTGGTTCTGTGACAGAGTAGCTGATGCATGGAACAGAATACCAAATTACATTAAAGTACTAGAGAATCATCAGACAACACATGTAGGAGATTCTATAGGAATGAGAAGTGCACTAATTGGTTCTGTGACAGAGTAGCTGATGCATGGAACAGAATACCAAATTACATTAAAGTACTAGAGAATCATCAGACAACACATGTAGGAGATTCTATAGGAATGAGAAGTGCACTAATTGGTTCTGTGACAGAGTAGCTGATGCATGGAACAGAATACCAAATTACATTAAAGTACTAGAGAATCATCAGACAACACATGTAGGAGATTCTATAGGAATGAGAAGTGCACTAATTGGTTCTGTGACAGAGTAGCTGATGCATGGAACAGAATACCAAATTACATTAAAGTACTAGAGAATCATCAGACAACACATGTAGGAGATTCTATAGGAATGAGAAGTGCACTAATTGGTTCTGTGACAGAGTAGCTGATGCATGGAACAGAATACCAAATTACATTAAAGTACTAGAGAATCATCAGACAACACATGTAGGAGATTCTATAGGAATGAGAAGTGCACTAATTGGTTCTGTGACAGAGTAGCTGATGCATGGAACAGAATACCAAATTACATTAAAGTACTAGAGAATCATCAGACAACACATGTAGGAGATTCTATAGGAATGAGAAGTGCACTAATTGGTTCTGTGACAGAGTAGCTGATGCATGGAACAGAATACCAAATTACATTAAAGTACTAGAGAATCATCAGACAACACATGTAGGAGATTCTATAGGAATGAGAAGTGCACTAATTGGTTCTGTGACAGAGTAGCTGATGCATGGAACAGAATACCAAATTACATTAAAGTACTAGAGAATCATCAGACAACACATGTAGGAGATTCTATAGGAATGAGAAGTGCACTAATTGGTTCTGTGACAGAGTAGCTGATGCATGGAACAGAATACCAAATTACATTAAAGTACTAGAGAATCATCAGACAACACATGTAGGAGATTCTATAGGAATGAGAAGTGCACTAATTGGTTCTGTGACAGAGTAGCTGATGCATGGAACAGAATACCAAATTACATTAAAGTACTAGAGAATCATCAGACAACACATGTAGGAGATTCTATAGGAATGAGAAGTGCACTAATTGGTTCTGTGACAGAGTAGCTGATGCATGGAACAGAATACCAAATTACATTAAAGTACTAGAGAATCATCAGACAACACATGTAGGAGATTCTATAGGAATGAGAAGTGCACTAATTGGTTCTGTGACAGAGTAGCTGATGCATGGAACAGAATACCAAATTACATTAAAGTACTAGAGAATCATCAGACAACACATGTAGGAGATTCTATAGGAATGAGAAGTGCACTAATTGGTTCTGTGACAGAGTAGCTGATGCATGGAACAGAATACCAAATTACATTAAAGTACTAGAGAATCATCAGACAACACATGTAGGAGATTCTATAGGAATGAGAAGTGCACTAATTGGTTCTGTGACAGAGTAGCTGATGCATGGAACAGAATACCAAATTACATTAAAGTACTAGAGAATCATCAGACAACACATGTAGGAGATTCTATAGGAATGAGAAGTGCACTAATTGGTTCTGTGACAGAGTAGCTGATGCATGGAACAGAATACCAAATTACATTAAAGTACTAGAGAATCATCAGACAACACATGTAGGAGATTCTATAGGAATGAGAAGTGCACTAATTGGTTCTGTGACAGAGTAGCTGATGCATGGAACAGAATACCAAATTACATTAAAGTACTAGAGAATCATCAGACAACACATGTAGGAGATTCTATAGGAATGAGAAGTGCACTAATTGGTTCTGTGACAGAGTAGCTGATGCATGGAACAGAATACCAAATTACATTAAAGTACTAGAGAATCATCAGACAACACATGTAGGAGATTCTATAGGAATGAGAAGTGCACTAATTGGTTCTGTGACAGAGTAGCTGATGCATGGAACAGAATACCAAATTACATTAAAGTACTAGAGAATCATCAGACAACACATGTAGGAGATTCTATAGGAATGAGAAGTGCACTAATTGGTTCTGTGACAGAGTAGCTGATGCATGGAACAGAATACCAAATTACATTAAAGTACTAGAGAATCATCAGACAACACATGTAGGAGATTCTATAGGAATGAGAAGTGCACTAATTGGTTCTGTGACAGAGTAGCTGATGCATGGAACAGAATACCAAATTACATTAAAGTACTAGAGAATCATCAGACAACACATGTAGGAGATTCTATAGGAATGAGAAGTGCACTAATTGGTTCTGTGACAGAGTAGCTGATGCATGGAACAGAATACCAAATTACATTAAAGTACTAGAGAATCATCAGACAACACATGTAGGAGATTCTATAGGAATGAGAAGTGCACTAATTGGTTCTGTGACAGAGTAGCTGATGCATGGAACAGAATACCAAATTACATTAAAGTACTAGAGAATCATCAGACAACACATGTAGGAGATTCTATAGGAATGAGAAGTGCACTAATTGGTTCTGTGACAGAGTAGCTGATGCATGGAACAGAATACCAAATTACATTAAAGTACTAGAGAATCATCAGACAACACATGTAGGAGATTCTATAGGAATGAGAAGTGCACTAATTGGTTCTGTGACAGAGTAGCTGATGCATGGAACAGAATACCAAATTACATTAAAGTACTAGAGAATCATCAGACAACACATGTAGGAGATTCTATAGGAATGAGAAGTGCACTAATTGGTTCTGTGACAGAGTAGCTGATGCATGGAACAGAATACCAAATTACATTAAAGTACTAGAGAATCATCAGACAACACATGTAGGAGATTCTATAGGAATGAGAAGTGCACTAATTGGTTCTGTGACAGAGTAGCTGATGCATGGAACAGAATACCAAATTACATTAAAGTACTAGAGAATCATCAGACAACACATGTAGGAGATTCTATAGGAATGAGAAGTGCACTAATTGGTTCTGTGACAGAGTAGCTGATGCATGGAACAGAATACCAAATTACATTAAAGTACTAGAGAATCATCAGACAACACATGTAGGAGATTCTATAGGAATGAGAAGTGCACTAATTGGTTCTGTGACAGAGTAGCTGATGCATGGAACAGAATACCAAATTACATTAAAGTACTAGAGAATCATCAGACAACACATGTAGGAGATTCTATAGGAATGAGAAGTGCACTAATTGGTTCTGTGACAGAGTAGCTGATGCATGGAACAGAATACCAAATTACATTAAAGTACTAGAGAATCATCAGACAACACATGTAGGAGATTCTATAGGAATGAGAAGTGCACTAATTGGTTCTGTGACAGAGTAGCTGATGCATGGAACAGAATACCAAATTACATTAAAGTACTAGAGAATCATCAGACAACACATGTAGGAGATTCTATAGGAATGAGAAGTGCACTAATTGGTTCTGTGACAGAGTAGCTGATGCATGGAACAGAATACCAAATTACATTAAAGTACTAGAGAATCATCAGACAACACATGTAGGAGATTCTATAGGAATGAGAAGTGCACTAATTGGTTCTGTGACAGAGTAGCTGATGCATGGAACAGAATACCAAATTACATTAAAGTACTAGAGAATCATCAGACAACACATGTAGGAGATTCTATAGGAATGAGAAGTGCACTAATTGGTTCTGTGACAGAGTAGCTGATGCATGGAACAGAATACCAAATTACATTAAAGTACTAGAGAATCATCAGACAACACATGTAGGAGATTCTATAGGAATGAGAAGTGCACTAATTGGTTCTGTGACAGAGTAGCTGATGCATGGAACAGAATACCAAATTACATTAAAGTACTAGAGAATCATCAGACAACACATGTAGGAGATTCTATAGGAATGAGAAGTGCACTAATTGGTTCTGTGACAGAGTAGCTGATGCATGGAACAGAATACCAAATTACATTAAAGTACTAGAGAATCATCAGACAACACATGTAGGAGATTCTATAGGAATGAGAAGTGCACTAATTGGTTCTGTGACAGAGTAGCTGATGCATGGAACAGAATACCAAATTACATTAAAGTACTAGAGAATCATCAGACAACACATGTAGGAGATTCTATAGGAATGAGAAGTGCACTAATTGGTTCTGTGACAGAGTAGCTGATGCATGGAACAGAATACCAAATTACATTAAAGTACTAGAGAATCATCAGACAACACATGTAGGAGATTCTATAGGAATGAGAAGTGCACTAATTGGTTCTGTGACAGAGTAGCTGATGCATGGAACAGAATACCAAATTACATTAAAGTACTAGAGAATCATCAGACAACACATGTAGGAGATTCTATAGGAATGAGAAGTGCACTAATTGGTTCTGTGACAGAGTAGCTGATGCATGGAACAGAATACCAAATTACATTAAAGTACTAGAGAATCATCAGACAACACATGTAGGAGATTCTATAGGAATGAGAAGTGCACTAATTGGTTCTGTGACAGAGTAGCTGATGCATGGAACAGAATACCAAATTACATTAAAGTACTAGAGAATCATCAGACAACACATGTAGGAGATTCTATAGGAATGAGAAGTGCACTAATTGGTTCTGTGACAGAGTAGCTGATGCATGGAACAGAATACCAAATTACATTAAAGTACTAGAGAATCATCAGACAACACATGTAGGAGATTCTATAGGAATGAGAAGTGCACTAATTGGTTCTGTGACAGAGTAGCTGATGCATGGAACAGAATACCAAATTACATTAAAGTACTAGAGAATCATCAGACAACACATGTAGGAGATTCTATAGGAATGAGAAGTGCACTAATTGGTTCTGTGACAGAGTAGCTGATGCATGGAACAGAATACCAAATTACATTAAAGTACTAGAGAATCATCAGACAACACATGTAGGAGATTCTATAGGAATGAGAAGTGCACTAATTGGTTCTGTGACAGAGTAGCTGATGCATGGAACAGAATACCAAATTACATTAAAGTACTAGAGAATCATCAGACAACACATGTAGGAGATTCTATAGGAATGAGAAGTGCACTAATTGGTTCTGTGACAGAGTAGCTGATGCATGGAACAGAATACCAAATTACATTAAAGTACTAGAGAATCATCAGACAACACATGTAGGAGATTCTATAGGAATGAGAAGTGCACTAATTGGTTCTGTGACAGAGTAGCTGATGCATGGAACAGAATACCAAATTACATTAAAGTACTAGAGAATCATCAGACAACACATGTAGGAGATTCTATAGGAATGAGAAGTGCACTAATTGGTTCTGTGACAGAGTAGCTGATGCATGGAACAGAATACCAAATTACATTAAAGTACTAGAGAATCATCAGACAACACATGTAGGAGATTCTATAGGAATGAGAAGTGCACTAATTGGTTCTGTGACAGAGTAGCTGATGCATGGAACAGAATACCAAATTACATTAAAGTACTAGAGAATCATCAGACAACACATGTAGGAGATTCTATAGGAATGAGAAGTGCACTAATTGGTTCTGTGACAGAGTAGCTGATGCATGGAACAGAATACCAAATTACATTAAAGTACTAGAGAATCATCAGACAACACATGTAGGAGATTCTATAGGAATGAGAAGTGCACTAATTGGTTCTGTGACAGAGTAGCTGATGCATGGAACAGAATACCAAATTACATTAAAGTACTAGAGAATCATCAGACAACACATGTAGGAGATTCTATAGGAATGAGAAGTGCACTAATTGGTTCTGTGACAGAGTAGCTGATGCATGGAACAGAATACCAAATTACATTAAAGTACTAGAGAATCATCAGACAACACATGTAGGAGATTCTATAGGAATGAGAAGTGCACTAATTGGTTCTGTGACAGAGTAGCTGATGCATGGAACAGAATACCAAATTACATTAAAGTACTAGAGAATCATCAGACAACACATGTAGGAGATTCTATAGGAATGAGAAGTGCACTAATTGGTTCTGTGACAGAGTAGCTGATGCATGGAACAGAATACCAAATTACATTAAAGTACTAGAGAATCATCAGACAACACATGTAGGAGATTCTATAGGAATGAGAAGTGCACTAATTGGTTCTGTGACAGAGTAGCTGATGCATGGAACAGAATACCAAATTACATTAAAGTACTAGAGAATCATCAGACAACACATGTAGGAGATTCTATAGGAATGAGAAGTGCACTAATTGGTTCTGTGACAGAGTAGCTGATGCATGGAACAGAATACCAAATTACATTAAAGTACTAGAGAATCATCAGACAACACATGTAGGAGATTCTATAGGAATGAGAAGTGCACTAATTGGTTCTGTGACAGAGTAGCTGATGCATGGAACAGAATACCAAATTACATTAAAGTACTAGAGAATCATCAGACAACACATGTAGGAGATTCTATAGGAATGAGAAGTGCACTAATTGGTTCTGTGACAGAGTAGCTGATGCATGGAACAGAATACCAAATTACATTAAAGTACTAGAGAATCATCAGACAACACATGTAGGAGATTCTATAGGAATGAGAAGTGCACTAATTGGTTCTGTGACAGAGTAGCTGATGCATGGAACAGAATACCAAATTACATTAAAGTACTAGAGAATCATCAGACAACACATGTAGGAGATTCTATAGGAATGAGAAGTGCACTAATTGGTTCTGTGACAGAGTAGCTGATGCATGGAACAGAATACCAAATTACATTAAAGTACTAGAGAATCATCAGACAACACATGTAGGAGATTCTATAGGAATGAGAAGTGCACTAATTGGTTCTGTGACAGAGTAGCTGATGCATGGAACAGAATACCAAATTACATTAAAGTACTAGAGAATCATCAGACAACACATGTAGGAGATTCTATAGGAATGAGAAGTGCACTAATTGGTTCTGTGACAGAGTAGCTGATGCATGGAACAGAATACCAAATTACATTAAAGTACTAGAGAATCATCAGACAACACATGTAGGAGATTCTATAGGAATGAGAAGTGCACTAATTGGTTCTGTGACAGAGTAGCTGATGCATGGAACAGAATACCAAATTACATTAAAGTACTAGAGAATCATCAGACAACACATGTAGGAGATTCTATAGGAATGAGAAGTGCACTAATTGGTTCTGTGACAGAGTAGCTGATGCATGGAACAGAATACCAAATTACATTAAAGTACTAGAGAATCATCAGACAACACATGTAGGAGATTCTATAGGAATGAGAAGTGCACTAATTGGTTCTGTGACAGAGTAGCTGATGCATGGAACAGAATACCAAATTACATTAAAGTACTAGAGAATCATCAGACAACACATGTAGGAGATTCTATAGGAATGAGAAGTGCACTAATTGGTTCTGTGACAGAGTAGCTGATGCATGGAACAGAATACCAAATTACATTAAAGTACTAGAGAATCATCAGACAACACATGTAGGAGATTCTATAGGAATGAGAAGTGCACTAATTGGTTCTGTGACAGAGTAGCTGATGCATGGAACAGAATACCAAATTACATTAAAGTACTAGAGAATCATCAGACAACACATGTAGGAGATTCTATAGGAATGAGAAGTGCACTAATTGGTTCTGTGACAGAGTAGCTGATGCATGGAACAGAATACCAAATTACATTAAAGTACTAGAGAATCATCAGACAACACATGTAGGAGATTCTATAGGAATGAGAAGTGCACTAATTGGTTCTGTGACAGAGTAGCTGATGCATGGAACAGAATACCAAATTACATTAAAGTACTAGAGAATCATCAGACAACACATGTAGGAGATTCTATAGGAATGAGAAGTGCACTAATTGGTTCTGTGACAGAGTAGCTGATGCATGGAACAGAATACCAAATTACATTAAAGTACTAGAGAATCATCAGACAACACATGTAGGAGATTCTATAGGAATGAGAAGTGCACTAATTGGTTCTGTGACAGAGTAGCTGATGCATGGAACAGAATACCAAATTACATTAAAGTACTAGAGAATCATCAGACAACACATGTAGGAGATTCTATAGGAATGAGAAGTGCACTAATTGGTTCTGTGACAGAGTAGCTGATGCATGGAACAGAATACCAAATTACATTAAAGTACTAGAGAATCATCAGACAACACATGTAGGAGATTCTATAGGAATGAGAAGTGCACTAATTGGTTCTGTGACAGAGTAGCTGATGCATGGAACAGAATACCAAATTACATTAAAGTACTAGAGAATCATCAGACAACACATGTAGGAGATTCTATAGGAATGAGAAGTGCACTAATTGGTTCTGTGACAGAGTAGCTGATGCATGGAACAGAATACCAAATTACATTAAAGTACTAGAGAATCATCAGACAACACATGTAGGAGATTCTATAGGAATGAGAAGTGCACTAATTGGTTCTGTGACAGAGTAGCTGATGCATGGAACAGAATACCAAATTACATTAAAGTACTAGAGAATCATCAGACAACACATGTAGGAGATTCTATAGGAATGAGAAGTGCACTAATTGGTTCTGTGACAGAGTAGCTGATGCATGGAACAGAATACCAAATTACATTAAAGTACTAGAGAATCATCAGACAACACATGTAGGAGATTCTATAGGAATGAGAAGTGCACTAATTGGTTCTGTGACAGAGTAGCTGATGCATGGAACAGAATACCAAATTACATTAAAGTACTAGAGAATCATCAGACAACACATGTAGGAGATTCTATAGGAATGAGAAGTGCACTAATTGGTTCTGTGACAGAGTAGCTGATGCATGGAACAGAATACCAAATTACATTAAAGTACTAGAGAATCATCAGACAACACATGTAGGAGATTCTATAGGAATGAGAAGTGCACTAATTGGTTCTGTGACAGAGTAGCTGATGCATGGAACAGAATACCAAATTACATTAAAGTACTAGAGAATCATCAGACAACACATGTAGGAGATTCTATAGGAATGAGAAGTGCACTAATTGGTTCTGTGACAGAGTAGCTGATGCATGGAACAGAATACCAAATTACATTAAAGTACTAGAGAATCATCAGACAACACATGTAGGAGATTCTATAGGAATGAGAAGTGCACTAATTGGTTCTGTGACAGAGTAGCTGATGCATGGAACAGAATACCAAATTACATTAAAGTACTAGAGAATCATCAGACAACACATGTAGGAGATTCTATAGGAATGAGAAGTGCACTAATTGGTTCTGTGACAGAGTAGCTGATGCATGGAACAGAATACCAAATTACATTAAAGTACTAGAGAATCATCAGACAACACATGTAGGAGATTCTATAGGAATGAGAAGTGCACTAATTGGTTCTGTGACAGAGTAGCTGATGCATGGAACAGAATACCAAATTACATTAAAGTACTAGAGAATCATCAGACAACACATGTAGGAGATTCTATAGGAATGAGAAGTGCACTAATTGGTTCTGTGACAGAGTAGCTGATGCATGGAACAGAATACCAAATTACATTAAAGTACTAGAGAATCATCAGACAACACATGTAGGAGATTCTATAGGAATGAGAAGTGCACTAATTGGTTCTGTGACAGAGTAGCTGATGCATGGAACAGAATACCAAATTACATTAAAGTACTAGAGAATCATCAGACAACACATGTAGGAGATTCTATAGGAATGAGAAGTGCACTAATTGGTTCTGTGACAGAGTAGCTGATGCATGGAACAGAATACCAAATTACATTAAAGTACTAGAGAATCATCAGACAACACATGTAGGAGATTCTATAGGAATGAGAAGTGCACTAATTGGTTCTGTGACAGAGTAGCTGATGCATGGAACAGAATACCAAATTACATTAAAGTACTAGAGAATCATCAGACAACACATGTAGGAGATTCTATAGGAATGAGAAGTGCACTAATTGGTTCTGTGACAGAGTAGCTGATGCATGGAACAGAATACCAAATTACATTAAAGTACTAGAGAATCATCAGACAACACATGTAGGAGATTCTATAGGAATGAGAAGTGCACTAATTGGTTCTGTGACAGAGTAGCTGATGCATGGAACAGAATACCAAATTACATTAAAGTACTAGAGAATCATCAGACAACACATGTAGGAGATTCTATAGGAATGAGAAGTGCACTAATTGGTTCTGTGACAGAGTAGCTGATGCATGGAACAGAATACCAAATTACATTAAAGTACTAGAGAATCATCAGACAACACATGTAGGAGATTCTATAGGAATGAGAAGTGCACTAATTGGTTCTGTGACAGAGTAGCTGATGCATGGAACAGAATACCAAATTACATTAAAGTACTAGAGAATCATCAGACAACACATGTAGGAGATTCTATAGGAATGAGAAGTGCACTAATTGGTTCTGTGACAGAGTAGCTGATGCATGGAACAGAATACCAAATTACATTAAAGTACTAGAGAATCATCAGACAACACATGTAGGAGATTCTATAGGAATGAGAAGTGCACTAATTGGTTCTGTGACAGAGTAGCTGATGCATGGAACAGAATACCAAATTACATTAAAGTACTAGAGAATCATCAGACAACACATGTAGGAGATTCTATAGGAATGAGAAGTGCACTAATTGGTTCTGTGACAGAGTAGCTGATGCATGGAACAGAATACCAAATTACATTAAAGTACTAGAGAATCATCAGACAACACATGTAGGAGATTCTATAGGAATGAGAAGTGCACTAATTGGTTCTGTGACAGAGTAGCTGATGCATGGAACAGAATACCAAATTACATTAAAGTACTAGAGAATCATCAGACAACACATGTAGGAGATTCTATAGGAATGAGAAGTGCACTAATTGGTTCTGTGACAGAGTAGCTGATGCATGGAACAGAATACCAAATTACATTAAAGTACTAGAGAATCATCAGACAACACATGTAGGAGATTCTATAGGAATGAGAAGTGCACTAATTGGTTCTGTGACAGAGTAGCTGATGCATGGAACAGAATACCAAATTACATTAAAGTACTAGAGAATCATCAGACAACACATGTAGGAGATTCTATAGGAATGAGAAGTGCACTAATTGGTTCTGTGACAGAGTAGCTGATGCATGGAACAGAATACCAAATTACATTAAAGTACTAGAGAATCATCAGACAACACATGTAGGAGATTCTATAGGAATGAGAAGTGCACTAATTGGTTCTGTGACAGAGTAGCTGATGCATGGAACAGAATACCAAATTACATTAAAGTACTAGAGAATCATCAGACAACACATGTAGGAGATTCTATAGGAATGAGAAGTGCACTAATTGGTTCTGTGACAGAGTAGCTGATGCATGGAACAGAATACCAAATTACATTAAAGTACTAGAGAATCATCAGACAACACATGTAGGAGATTCTATAGGAATGAGAAGTGCACTAATTGGTTCTGTGACAGAGTAGCTGATGCATGGAACAGAATACCAAATTACATTAAAGTACTAGAGAATCATCAGACAACACATGTAGGAGATTCTATAGGAATGAGAAGTGCACTAATTGGTTCTGTGACAGAGTAGCTGATGCATGGAACAGAATACCAAATTACATTAAAGTACTAGAGAATCATCAGACAACACATGTAGGAGATTCTATAGGAATGAGAAGTGCACTAATTGGTTCTGTGACAGAGTAGCTGATGCATGGAACAGAATACCAAATTACATTAAAGTACTAGAGAATCATCAGACAACACATGTAGGAGATTCTATAGGAATGAGAAGTGCACTAATTGGTTCTGTGACAGAGTAGCTGATGCATGGAACAGAATACCAAATTACATTAAAGTACTAGAGAATCATCAGACAACACATGTAGGAGATTCTATAGGAATGAGAAGTGCACTAATTGGTTCTGTGACAGAGTAGCTGATGCATGGAACAGAATACCAAATTACATTAAAGTACTAGAGAATCATCAGACAACACATGTAGGAGATTCTATAGGAATGAGAAGTGCACTAATTGGTTCTGTGACAGAGTAGCTGATGCATGGAACAGAATACCAAATTACATTAAAGTACTAGAGAATCATCAGACAACACATGTAGGAGATTCTATAGGAATGAGAAGTGCACTAATTGGTTCTGTGACAGAGTAGCTGATGCATGGAACAGAATACCAAATTACATTAAAGTACTAGAGAATCATCAGACAACACATGTAGGAGATTCTATAGGAATGAGAAGTGCACTAATTGGTTCTGTGACAGAGTAGCTGATGCATGGAACAGAATACCAAATTACATTAAAGTACTAGAGAATCATCAGACAACACATGTAGGAGATTCTATAGGAATGAGAAGTGCACTAATTGGTTCTGTGACAGAGTAGCTGATGCATGGAACAGAATACCAAATTACATTAAAGTACTAGAGAATCATCAGACAACACATGTAGGAGATTCTATAGGAATGAGAAGTGCACTAATTGGTTCTGTGACAGAGTAGCTGATGCATGGAACAGAATACCAAATTACATTAAAGTACTAGAGAATCATCAGACAACACATGTAGGAGATTCTATAGGAATGAGAAGTGCACTAATTGGTTCTGTGACAGAGTAGCTGATGCATGGAACAGAATACCAAATTACATTAAAGTACTAGAGAATCATCAGACAACACATGTAGGAGATTCTATAGGAATGAGAAGTGCACTAATTGGTTCTGTGACAGAGTAGCTGATGCATGGAACAGAATACCAAATTACATTAAAGTACTAGAGAATCATCAGACAACACATGTAGGAGATTCTATAGGAATGAGAAGTGCACTAATTGGTTCTGTGACAGAGTAGCTGATGCATGGAACAGAATACCAAATTACATTAAAGTACTAGAGAATCATCAGACAACACATGTAGGAGATTCTATAGGAATGAGAAGTGCACTAATTGGTTCTGTGACAGAGTAGCTGATGCATGGAACAGAATACCAAATTACATTAAAGTACTAGAGAATCATCAGACAACACATGTAGGAGATTCTATAGGAATGAGAAGTGCACTAATTGGTTCTGTGACAGAGTAGCTGATGCATGGAACAGAATACCAAATTACATTAAAGTACTAGAGAATCATCAGACAACACATGTAGGAGATTCTATAGGAATGAGAAGTGCACTAATTGGTTCTGTGACAGAGTAGCTGATGCATGGAACAGAATACCAAATTACATTAAAGTACTAGAGAATCATCAGACAACACATGTAGGAGATTCTATAGGAATGAGAAGTGCACTAATTGGTTCTGTGACAGAGTAGCTGATGCATGGAACAGAATACCAAATTACATTAAAGTACTAGAGAATCATCAGACAACACATGTAGGAGATTCTATAGGAATGAGAAGTGCACTAATTGGTTCTGTGACAGAGTAGCTGATGCATGGAACAGAATACCAAATTACATTAAAGTACTAGAGAATCATCAGACAACACATGTAGGAGATTCTATAGGAATGAGAAGTGCACTAATTGGTTCTGTGACAGAGTAGCTGATGCATGGAACAGAATACCAAATTACATTAAAGTACTAGAGAATCATCAGACAACACATGTAGGAGATTCTATAGGAATGAGAAGTGCACTAATTGGTTCTGTGACAGAGTAGCTGATGCATGGAACAGAATACCAAATTACATTAAAGTACTAGAGAATCATCAGACAACACATGTAGGAGATTCTATAGGAATGAGAAGTGCACTAATTGGTTCTGTGACAGAGTAGCTGATGCATGGAACAGAATACCAAATTACATTAAAGTACTAGAGAATCATCAGACAACACATGTAGGAGATTCTATAGGAATGAGAAGTGCACTAATTGGTTCTGTGACAGAGTAGCTGATGCATGGAACAGAATACCAAATTACATTAAAGTACTAGAGAATCATCAGACAACACATGTAGGAGATTCTATAGGAATGAGAAGTGCACTAATTGGTTCTGTGACAGAGTAGCTGATGCATGGAACAGAATACCAAATTACATTAAAGTACTAGAGAATCATCAGACAACACATGTAGGAGATTCTATAGGAATGAGAAGTGCACTAATTGGTTCTGTGACAGAGTAGCTGATGCATGGAACAGAATACCAAATTACATTAAAGTACTAGAGAATCATCAGACAACACATGTAGGAGATTCTATAGGAATGAGAAGTGCACTAATTGGTTCTGTGACAGAGTAGCTGATGCATGGAACAGAATACCAAATTACATTAAAGTACTAGAGAATCATCAGACAACACATGTAGGAGATTCTATAGGAATGAGAAGTGCACTAATTGGTTCTGTGACAGAGTAGCTGATGCATGGAACAGAATACCAAATTACATTAAAGTACTAGAGAATCATCAGACAACACATGTAGGAGATTCTATAGGAATGAGAAGTGCACTAATTGGTTCTGTGACAGAGTA
Organism: Protopterus annectens; assembly: GCF_019279795.1. Taxonomy (NCBI): domain Eukaryota; kingdom Metazoa; phylum Chordata; order Ceratodontiformes; family Protopteridae; genus Protopterus; species Protopterus annectens. The sequence continues at coordinate 781,085,678 of NC_056749.1, read as the reverse complement.
GCTGATGCATGGAACAGAATACCAAATTACATTAAAGTACTAGAGAATCATCAGACAACACATGTAGGAGATTCTATAGGAATGAGAAGTGCACTAATTGGTTCTGTGACAGAGTAGCTGATGCATGGAACAGAATACCAAATTACATTAAAGTACTAGAGAATCATCAGACAACACATGTAGGAGATTCTATAGGAATGAGAAGTGCACTAATTGGTTCTGTGACAGAGTAGCTGATGCATGGAACAGAATACCAAATTACATTAAAGTACTAGAGAATCATCAGACAACACATGTAGGAGATTCTATAGGAATGAGAAGTGCACTAATTGGTTCTGTGACAGAGTAGCTGATGCATGGAACAGAATACCAAATTACATTAAAGTACTAGAGAATCATCAGACAACACATGTAGGAGATTCTATAGGAATGAGAAGTGCACTAATTGGTTCTGTGACAGAGTAGCTGATGCATGGAACAGAATACCAAATTACATTAAAGTACTAGAGAATCATCAGACAACACATGTAGGAGATTCTATAGGAATGAGAAGTGCACTAATTGGTTCTGTGACAGAGTAGCTGATGCATGGAACAGAATACCAAATTACATTAAAGTACTAGAGAATCATCAGACAACACATGTAGGAGATTCTATAGGAATGAGAAGTGCACTAATTGGTTCTGTGACAGAGTAGCTGATGCATGGAACAGAATACCAAATTACATTAAAGTACTAGAGAATCATCAGACAACACATGTAGGAGATTCTATAGGAATGAGAAGTGCACTAATTGGTTCTGTGACAGAGTAGCTGATGCATGGAACAGAATACCAAATTACATTAAAGTACTAGAGAATCATCAGACAACACATGTAGGAGATTCTATAGGAATGAGAAGTGCACTAATTGGTTCTGTGACAGAGTAGCTGATGCATGGAACAGAATACCAAATTACATTAAAGTACTAGAGAATCATCAGACAACACATGTAGGAGATTCTATAGGAATGAGAAGTGCACTAATTGGTTCTGTGACAGAGTAGCTGATGCATGGAACAGAATACCAAATTACATTAAAGTACTAGAGAATCATCAGACAACACATGTAGGAGATTCTATAGGAATGAGAAGTGCACTAATTGGTTCTGTGACAGAGTAGCTGATGCATGGAACAGAATACCAAATTACATTAAAGTACTAGAGAATCATCAGACAACACATGTAGGAGATTCTATAGGAATGAGAAGTGCACTAATTGGTTCTGTGACAGAGTAGCTGATGCATGGAACAGAATACCAAATTACATTAAAGTACTAGAGAATCATCAGACAACACATGTAGGAGATTCTATAGGAATGAGAAGTGCACTAATTGGTTCTGTGACAGAGTAGCTGATGCATGGAACAGAATACCAAATTACATTAAAGTACTAGAGAATCATCAGACAACACATGTAGGAGATTCTATAGGAATGAGAAGTGCACTAATTGGTTCTGTGACAGAGTAGCTGATGCATGGAACAGAATACCAAATTACATTAAAGTACTAGAGAATCATCAGACAACACATGTAGGAGATTCTATAGGAATGAGAAGTGCACTAATTGGTTCTGTGACAGAGTAGCTGATGCATGGAACAGAATACCAAATTACATTAAAGTACTAGAGAATCATCAGACAACACATGTAGGAGATTCTATAGGAATGAGAAGTGCACTAATTGGTTCTGTGACAGAGTAGCTGATGCATGGAACAGAATACCAAATTACATTAAAGTACTAGAGAATCATCAGACAACACATGTAGGAGATTCTATAGGAATGAGAAGTGCACTAATTGGTTCTGTGACAGAGTAGCTGATGCATGGAACAGAATACCAAATTACATTAAAGTACTAGAGAATCATCAGACAACACATGTAGGAGATTCTATAGGAATGAGAAGTGCACTAATTGGTTCTGTGACAGAGTAGCTGATGCATGGAACAGAATACCAAATTACATTAAAGTACTAGAGAATCATCAGACAACACATGTAGGAGATTCTATAGGAATGAGAAGTGCACTAATTGGTTCTGTGACAGAGTAGCTGATGCATGGAACAGAATACCAAATTACATTAAAGTACTAGAGAATCATCAGACAACACATGTAGGAGATTCTATAGGAATGAGAAGTGCACTAATTGGTTCTGTGACAGAGTAGCTGATGCATGGAACAGAATACCAAATTACATTAAAGTACTAGAGAATCATCAGACAACACATGTAGGAGATTCTATAGGAATGAGAAGTGCACTAATTGGTTCTGTGACAGAGTAGCTGATGCATGGAACAGAATACCAAATTACATTAAAGTACTAGAGAATCATCAGACAACACATGTAGGAGATTCTATAGGAATGAGAAGTGCACTAATTGGTTCTGTGACAGAGTAGCTGATGCATGGAACAGAATACCAAATTACATTAAAGTACTAGAGAATCATCAGACAACACATGTAGGAGATTCTATAGGAATGAGAAGTGCACTAATTGGTTCTGTGACAGAGTAGCTGATGCATGGAACAGAATACCAAATTACATTAAAGTACTAGAGAATCATCAGACAACACATGTAGGAGATTCTATAGGAATGAGAAGTGCACTAATTGGTTCTGTGACAGAGTAGCTGATGCATGGAACAGAATACCAAATTACATTAAAGTACTAGAGAATCATCAGACAACACATGTAGGAGATTCTATAGGAATGAGAAGTGCACTAATTGGTTCTGTGACAGAGTAGCTGATGCATGGAACAGAATACCAAATTACATTAAAGTACTAGAGAATCATCAGACAACACATGTAGGAGATTCTATAGGAATGAGAAGTGCACTAATTGGTTCTGTGACAGAGTAGCTGATGCATGGAACAGAATACCAAATTACATTAAAGTACTAGAGAATCATCAGACAACACATGTAGGAGATTCTATAGGAATGAGAAGTGCACTAATTGGTTCTGTGACAGAGTAGCTGATGCATGGAACAGAATACCAAATTACATTAAAGTACTAGAGAATCATCAGACAACACATGTAGGAGATTCTATAGGAATGAGAAGTGCACTAATTGGTTCTGTGACAGAGTAGCTGATGCATGGAACAGAATACCAAATTACATTAAAGTACTAGAGAATCATCAGACAACACATGTAGGAGATTCTATAGGAATGAGAAGTGCACTAATTGGTTCTGTGACAGAGTAGCTGATGCATGGAACAGAATACCAAATTACATTAAAGTACTAGAGAATCATCAGACAACACATGTAGGAGATTCTATAGGAATGAGAAGTGCACTAATTGGTTCTGTGACAGAGTAGCTGATGCATGGAACAGAATACCAAATTACATTAAAGTACTAGAGAATCATCAGACAACACATGTAGGAGATTCTATAGGAATGAGAAGTGCACTAATTGGTTCTGTGACAGAGTAGCTGATGCATGGAACAGAATACCAAATTACATTAAAGTACTAGAGAATCATCAGACAACACATGTAGGAGATTCTATAGGAATGAGAAGTGCACTAATTGGTTCTGTGACAGAGTAGCTGATGCATGGAACAGAATACCAAATTACATTAAAGTACTAGAGAATCATCAGACAACACATGTAGGAGATTCTATAGGAATGAGAAGTGCACTAATTGGTTCTGTGACAGAGTAGCTGATGCATGGAACAGAATACCAAATTACATTAAAGTACTAGAGAATCATCAGACAACACATGTAGGAGATTCTATAGGAATGAGAAGTGCACTAATTGGTTCTGTGACAGAGTAGCTGATGCATGGAACAGAATACCAAATTACATTAAAGTACTAGAGAATCATCAGACAACACATGTAGGAGATTCTATAGGAATGAGAAGTGCACTAATTGGTTCTGTGACAGAGTAGCTGATGCATGGAACAGAATACCAAATTACATTAAAGTACTAGAGAATCATCAGACAACACATGTAGGAGATTCTATAGGAATGAGAAGTGCACTAATTGGTTCTGTGACAGAGTAGCTGATGCATGGAACAGAATACCAAATTACATTAAAGTACTAGAGAATCATCAGACAACACATGTAGGAGATTCTATAGGAATGAGAAGTGCACTAATTGGTTCTGTGACAGAGTAGCTGATGCATGGAACAGAATACCAAATTACATTAAAGTACTAGAGAATCATCAGACAACACATGTAGGAGATTCTATAGGAATGAGAAGTGCACTAATTGGTTCTGTGACAGAGTAGCTGATGCATGGAACAGAATACCAAATTACATTAAAGTACTAGAGAATCATCAGACAACACATGTAGGAGATTCTATAGGAATGAGAAGTGCACTAATTGGTTCTGTGACAGAGTAGCTGATGCATGGAACAGAATACCAAATTACATTAAAGTACTAGAGAATCATCAGACAACACATGTAGGAGATTCTATAGGAATGAGAAGTGCACTAATTGGTTCTGTGACAGAGTAGCTGATGCATGGAACAGAATACCAAATTACATTAAAGTACTAGAGAATCATCAGACAACACATGTAGGAGATTCTATAGGAATGAGAAGTGCACTAATTGGTTCTGTGACAGAGTAGCTGATGCATGGAACAGAATACCAAATTACATTAAAGTACTAGAGAATCATCAGACAACACATGTAGGAGATTCTATAGGAATGAGAAGTGCACTAATTGGTTCTGTGACAGAGTAGCTGATGCATGGAACAGAATACCAAATTACATTAAAGTACTAGAGAATCATCAGACAACACATGTAGGAGATTCTATAGGAATGAGAAGTGCACTAATTGGTTCTGTGACAGAGTAGCTGATGCATGGAACAGAATACCAAATTACATTAAAGTACTAGAGAATCATCAGACAACACATGTAGGAGATTCTATAGGAATGAGAAGTGCACTAATTGGTTCTGTGACAGAGTAGCTGATGCATGGAACAGAATACCAAATTACATTAAAGTACTAGAGAATCATCAGACAACACATGTAGGAGATTCTATAGGAATGAGAAGTGCACTAATTGGTTCTGTGACAGAGTAGCTGATGCATGGAACAGAATACCAAATTACATTAAAGTACTAGAGAATCATCAGACAACACATGTAGGAGATTCTATAGGAATGAGAAGTGCACTAATTGGTTCTGTGACAGAGTAGCTGATGCATGGAACAGAATACCAAATTACATTAAAGTACTAGAGAATCATCAGACAACACATGTAGGAGATTCTATAGGAATGAGAAGTGCACTAATTGGTTCTGTGACAGAGTAGCTGATGCATGGAACAGAATACCAAATTACATTAAAGTACTAGAGAATCATCAGACAACACATGTAGGAGATTCTATAGGAATGAGAAGTGCACTAATTGGTTCTGTGACAGAGTAGCTGATGCATGGAACAGAATACCAAATTACATTAAAGTACTAGAGAATCATCAGACAACACATGTAGGAGATTCTATAGGAATGAGAAGTGCACTAATTGGTTCTGTGACAGAGTAGCTGATGCATGGAACAGAATACCAAATTACATTAAAGTACTAGAGAATCATCAGACAACACATGTAGGAGATTCTATAGGAATGAGAAGTGCACTAATTGGTTCTGTGACAGAGTAGCTGATGCATGGAACAGAATACCAAATTACATTAAAGTACTAGAGAATCATCAGACAACACATGTAGGAGATTCTATAGGAATGAGAAGTGCACTAATTGGTTCTGTGACAGAGTAGCTGATGCATGGAACAGAATACCAAATTACATTAAAGTACTAGAGAATCATCAGACAACACATGTAGGAGATTCTATAGGAATGAGAAGTGCACTAATTGGTTCTGTGACAGAGTAGCTGATGCATGGAACAGAATACCAAATTACATTAAAGTACTAGAGAATCATCAGACAACACATGTAGGAGATTCTATAGGAATGAGAAGTGCACTAATTGGTTCTGTGACAGAGTAGCTGATGCATGGAACAGAATACCAAATTACATTAAAGTACTAGAGAATCATCAGACAACACATGTAGGAGATTCTATAGGAATGAGAAGTGCACTAATTGGTTCTGTGACAGAGTAGCTGATGCATGGAACAGAATACCAAATTACATTAAAGTACTAGAGAATCATCAGACAACACATGTAGGAGATTCTATAGGAATGAGAAGTGCACTAATTGGTTCTGTGACAGAGTAGCTGATGCATGGAACAGAATACCAAATTACATTAAAGTACTAGAGAATCATCAGACAACACATGTAGGAGATTCTATAGGAATGAGAAGTGCACTAATTGGTTCTGTGACAGAGTAGCTGATGCATGGAACAGAATACCAAATTACATTAAAGTACTAGAGAATCATCAGACAACACATGTAGGAGATTCTATAGGAATGAGAAGTGCACTAATTGGTTCTGTGACAGAGTAGCTGATGCATGGAACAGAATACCAAATTACATTAAAGTACTAGAGAATCATCAGACAACACATGTAGGAGATTCTATAGGAATGAGAAGTGCACTAATTGGTTCTGTGACAGAGTAGCTGATGCATGGAACAGAATACCAAATTACATTAAAGTACTAGAGAATCATCAGACAACACATGTAGGAGATTCTATAGGAATGAGAAGTGCACTAATTGGTTCTGTGACAGAGTAGCTGATGCATGGAACAGAATACCAAATTACATTAAAGTACTAGAGAATCATCAGACAACACATGTAGGAGATTCTATAGGAATGAGAAGTGCACTAATTGGTTCTGTGACAGAGTAGCTGATGCATGGAACAGAATACCAAATTACATTAAAGTACTAGAGAATCATCAGACAACACATGTAGGAGATTCTATAGGAATGAGAAGTGCACTAATTGGTTCTGTGACAGAGTAGCTGATGCATGGAACAGAATACCAAATTACATTAAAGTACTAGAGAATCATCAGACAACACATGTAGGAGATTCTATAGGAATGAGAAGTGCACTAATTGGTTCTGTGACAGAGTAGCTGATGCATGGAACAGAATACCAAATTACATTAAAGTACTAGAGAATCATCAGACAACACATGTAGGAGATTCTATAGGAATGAGAAGTGCACTAATTGGTTCTGTGACAGAGTAGCTGATGCATGGAACAGAATACCAAATTACATTAAAGTACTAGAGAATCATCAGACAACACATGTAGGAGATTCTATAGGAATGAGAAGTGCACTAATTGGTTCTGTGACAGAGTAGCTGATGCATGGAACAGAATACCAAATTACATTAAAGTACTAGAGAATCATCAGACAACACATGTAGGAGATTCTATAGGAATGAGAAGTGCACTAATTGGTTCTGTGACAGAGTAGCTGATGCATGGAACAGAATACCAAATTACATTAAAGTACTAGAGAATCATCAGACAACACATGTAGGAGATTCTATAGGAATGAGAAGTGCACTAATTGGTTCTGTGACAGAGTAGCTGATGCATGGAACAGAATACCAAATTACATTAAAGTACTAGAGAATCATCAGACAACACATGTAGGAGATTCTATAGGAATGAGAAGTGCACTAATTGGTTCTGTGACAGAGTAGCTGATGCATGGAACAGAATACCAAATTACATTAAAGTACTAGAGAATCATCAGACAACACATGTAGGAGATTCTATAGGAATGAGAAGTGCACTAATTGGTTCTGTGACAGAGTAGCTGATGCATGGAACAGAATACCAAATTACATTAAAGTACTAGAGAATCATCAGACAACACATGTAGGAGATTCTATAGGAATGAGAAGTGCACTAATTGGTTCTGTGACAGAGTAGCTGATGCATGGAACAGAATACCAAATTACATTAAAGTACTAGAGAATCATCAGACAACACATGTAGGAGATTCTATAGGAATGAGAAGTGCACTAATTGGTTCTGTGACAGAGTAGCTGATGCATGGAACAGAATACCAAATTACATTAAAGTACTAGAGAATCATCAGACAACACATGTAGGAGATTCTATAGGAATGAGAAGTGCACTAATTGGTTCTGTGACAGAGTAGCTGATGCATGGAACAGAATACCAAATTACATTAAAGTACTAGAGAATCATCAGACAACACATGTAGGAGATTCTATAGGAATGAGAAGTGCACTAATTGGTTCTGTGACAGAGTAGCTGATGCATGGAACAGAATACCAAATTACATTAAAGTACTAGAGAATCATCAGACAACACATGTAGGAGATTCTATAGGAATGAGAAGTGCACTAATTGGTTCTGTGACAGAGTAGCTGATGCATGGAACAGAATACCAAATTACATTAAAGTACTAGAGAATCATCAGACAACACATGTAGGAGATTCTATAGGAATGAGAAGTGCACTAATTGGTTCTGTGACAGAGTAGCTGATGCATGGAACAGAATACCAAATTACATTAAAGTACTAGAGAATCATCAGACAACACATGTAGGAGATTCTATAGGAATGAGAAGTGCACTAATTGGTTCTGTGACAGAGTAGCTGATGCATGGAACAGAATACCAAATTACATTAAAGTACTAGAGAATCATCAGACAACACATGTAGGAGATTCTATAGGAATGAGAAGTGCACTAATTGGTTCTGTGACAGAGTAGCTGATGCATGGAACAGAATACCAAATTACATTAAAGTACTAGAGAATCATCAGACAACACATGTAGGAGATTCTATAGGAATGAGAAGTGCACTAATTGGTTCTGTGACAGAGTAGCTGATGCATGGAACAGAATACCAAATTACATTAAAGTACTAGAGAATCATCAGACAACACATGTAGGAGATTCTATAGGAATGAGAAGTGCACTAATTGGTTCTGTGACAGAGTAGCTGATGCATGGAACAGAATACCAAATTACATTAAAGTACTAGAGAATCATCAGACAACACATGTAGGAGATTCTATAGGAATGAGAAGTGCACTAATTGGTTCTGTGACAGAGTAGCTGATGCATGGAACAGAATACCAAATTACATTAAAGTACTAGAGAATCATCAGACAACACATGTAGGAGATTCTATAGGAATGAGAAGTGCACTAATTGGTTCTGTGACAGAGTAGCTGATGCATGGAACAGAATACCAAATTACATTAAAGTACTAGAGAATCATCAGACAACACATGTAGGAGATTCTATAGGAATGAGAAGTGCACTAATTGGTTCTGTGACAGAGTAGCTGATGCATGGAACAGAATACCAAATTACATTAAAGTACTAGAGAATCATCAGACAACACATGTAGGAGATTCTATAGGAATGAGAAGTGCACTAATTGGTTCTGTGACAGAGTAGCTGATGCATGGAACAGAATACCAAATTACATTAAAGTACTAGAGAATCATCAGACAACACATGTAGGAGATTCTATAGGAATGAGAAGTGCACTAATTGGTTCTGTGACAGAGTAGCTGATGCATGGAACAGAATACCAAATTACATTAAAGTACTAGAGAATCATCAGACAACACATGTAGGAGATTCTATAGGAATGAGAAGTGCACTAATTGGTTCTGTGACAGAGTAGCTGATGCATGGAACAGAATACCAAATTACATTAAAGTACTAGAGAATCATCAGACAACACATGTAGGAGATTCTATAGGAATGAGAAGTGCACTAATTGGTTCTGTGACAGAGTAGCTGATGCATGGAACAGAATACCAAATTACATTAAAGTACTAGAGAATCATCAGACAACACATGTAGGAGATTCTATAGGAATGAGAAGTGCACTAATTGGTTCTGTGACAGAGTAGCTGATGCATGGAACAGAATACCAAATTACATTAAAGTACTAGAGAATCATCAGACAACACATGTAGGAGATTCTATAGGAATGAGAAGTGCACTAATTGGTTCTGTGACAGAGTAGCTGATGCATGGAACAGAATACCAAATTACATTAAAGTACTAGAGAATCATCAGACAACACATGTAGGAGATTCTATAGGAATGAGAAGTGCACTAATTGGTTCTGTGACAGAGTAGCTGATGCATGGAACAGAATACCAAATTACATTAAAGTACTAGAGAATCATCAGACAACACATGTAGGAGATTCTATAGGAATGAGAAGTGCACTAATTGGTTCTGTGACAGAGTAGCTGATGCATGGAACAGAATACCAAATTACATTAAAGTACTAGAGAATCATCAGACAACACATGTAGGAGATTCTATAGGAATGAGAAGTGCACTAATTGGTTCTGTGACAGAGTAGCTGATGCATGGAACAGAATACCAAATTACATTAAAGTACTAGAGAATCATCAGACAACACATGTAGGAGATTCTATAGGAATGAGAAGTGCACTAATTGGTTCTGTGACAGAGTAGCTGATGCATGGAACAGAATACCAAATTACATTAAAGTACTAGAGAATCATCAGACAACACATGTAGGAGATTCTATAGGAATGAGAAGTGCACTAATTGGTTCTGTGACAGAGTAGCTGATGCATGGAACAGAATACCAAATTACATTAAAGTACTAGAGAATCATCAGACAACACATGTAGGAGATTCTATAGGAATGAGAAGTGCACTAATTGGTTCTGTGACAGAGTAGCTGATGCATGGAACAGAATACCAAATTACATTAAAGTACTAGAGAATCATCAGACAACACATGTAGGAGATTCTATAGGAATGAGAAGTGCACTAATTGGTTCTGTGACAGAGTAGCTGATGCATGGAACAGAATACCAAATTACATTAAAGTACTAGAGAATCATCAGACAACACATGTAGGAGATTCTATAGGAATGAGAAGTGCACTAATTGGTTCTGTGACAGAGTAGCTGATGCATGGAACAGAATACCAAATTACATTAAAGTACTAGAGAATCATCAGACAACACATGTAGGAGATTCTATAGGAATGAGAAGTGCACTAATTGGTTCTGTGACAGAGTAGCTGATGCATGGAACAGAATACCAAATTACATTAAAGTACTAGAGAATCATCAGACAACACATGTAGGAGATTCTATAGGAATGAGAAGTGCACTAATTGGTTCTGTGACAGAGTAGCTGATGCATGGAACAGAATACCAAATTACATTAAAGTACTAGAGAATCATCAGACAACACATGTAGGAGATTCTATAGGAATGAGAAGTGCACTAATTGGTTCTGTGACAGAGTAGCTGATGCATGGAACAGAATACCAAATTACATTAAAGTACTAGAGAATCATCAGACAACACATGTAGGAGATTCTATAGGAATGAGAAGTGCACTAATTGGTTCTGTGACAGAGTAGCTGATGCATGGAACAGAATACCAAATTACATTAAAGTACTAGAGAATCATCAGACAACACATGTAGGAGATTCTATAGGAATGAGAAGTGCACTAATTGGTTCTGTGACAGAGTAGCTGATGCATGGAACAGAATACCAAATTACATTAAAGTACTAGAGAATCATCAGACAACACATGTAGGAGATTCTATAGGAATGAGAAGTGCACTAATTGGTTCTGTGACAGAGTAGCTGATGCATGGAACAGAATACCAAATTACATTAAAGTACTAGAGAATCATCAGACAACACATGTAGGAGATTCTATAGGAATGAGAAGTGCACTAATTGGTTCTGTGACAGAGTAGCTGATGCATGGAACAGAATACCAAATTACATTAAAGTACTAGAGAATCATCAGACAACACATGTAGGAGATTCTATAGGAATGAGAAGTGCACTAATTGGTTCTGTGACAGAGTAGCTGATGCATGGAACAGAATACCAAATTACATTAAAGTACTAGAGAATCATCAGACAACACATGTAGGAGATTCTATAGGAATGAGAAGTGCACTAATTGGTTCTGTGACAGAGTAGCTGATGCATGGAACAGAATACCAAATTACATTAAAGTACTAGAGAATCATCAGACAACACATGTAGGAGATTCTATAGGAATGAGAAGTGCACTAATTGGTTCTGTGACAGAGTAGCTGATGCATGGAACAGAATACCAAATTACATTAAAGTACTAGAGAATCATCAGACAACACATGTAGGAGATTCTATAGGAATGAGAAGTGCACTAATTGGTTCTGTGACAGAGTAGCTGATGCATGGAACAGAATACCAAATTACATTAAAGTACTAGAGAATCATCAGACAACACATGTAGGAGATTCTATAGGAATGAGAAGTGCACTAATTGGTTCTGTGACAGAGTAGCTGATGCATGGAACAGAATACCAAATTACATTAAAGTACTAGAGAATCATCAGACAACACATGTAGGAGATTCTATAGGAATGAGAAGTGCACTAATTGGTTCTGTGACAGAGTAGCTGATGCATGGAACAGAATACCAAATTACATTAAAGTACTAGAGAATCATCAGACAACACATGTAGGAGATTCTATAGGAATGAGAAGTGCACTAATTGGTTCTGTGACAGAGTAGCTGATGCATGGAACAGAATACCAAATTACATTAAAGTACTAGAGAATCATCAGACAACACATGTAGGAGATTCTATAGGAATGAGAAGTGCACTAATTGGTTCTGTGACAGAGTAGCTGATGCATGGAACAGAATACCAAATTACATTAAAGTACTAGAGAATCATCAGACAACACATGTAGGAGATTCTATAGGAATGAGAAGTGCACTAATTGGTTCTGTGACAGAGTAGCTGATGCATGGAACAGAATACCAAATTACATTAAAGTACTAGAGAATCATCAGACAACACATGTAGGAGATTCTATAGGAATGAGAAGTGCACTAATTGGTTCTGTGACAGAGTAGCTGATGCATGGAACAGAATACCAAATTACATTAAAGTACTAGAGAATCATCAGACAACACATGTAGGAGATTCTATAGGAATGAGAAGTGCACTAATTGGTTCTGTGACAGAGTAGCTGATGCATGGAACAGAATACCAAATTACATTAAAGTACTAGAGAATCATCAGACAACACATGTAGGAGATTCTATAGGAATGAGAAGTGCACTAATTGGTTCTGTGACAGAGTAGCTGATGCATGGAACAGAATACCAAATTACATTAAAGTACTAGAGAATCATCAGACAACACATGTAGGAGATTCTATAGGAATGAGAAGTGCACTAATTGGTTCTGTGACAGAGTAGCTGATGCATGGAACAGAATACCAAATTACATTAAAGTACTAGAGAATCATCAGACAACACATGTAGGAGATTCTATAGGAATGAGAAGTGCACTAATTGGTTCTGTGACAGAGTAGCTGATGCATGGAACAGAATACCAAATTACATTAAAGTACTAGAGAATCATCAGACAACACATGTAGGAGATTCTATAGGAATGAGAAGTGCACTAATTGGTTCTGTGACAGAGTAGCTGATGCATGGAACAGAATACCAAATTACATTAAAGTACTAGAGAATCATCAGACAACACATGTAGGAGATTCTATAGGAATGAGAAGTGCACTAATTGGTTCTGTGACAGAGTAGCTGATGCATGGAACAGAATACCAAATTACATTAAAGTACTAGAGAATCATCAGACAACACATGTAGGAGATTCTATAGGAATGAGAAGTGCACTAATTGGTTCTGTGACAGAGTAGCTGATGCATGGAACAGAATACCAAATTACATTAAAGTACTAGAGAATCATCAGACAACACATGTAGGAGATTCTATAGGAATGAGAAGTGCACTAATTGGTTCTGTGACAGAGTAGCTGATGCATGGAACAGAATACCAAATTACATTAAAGTACTAGAGAATCATCAGACAACACATGTAGGAGATTCTATAGGAATGAGAAGTGCACTAATTGGTTCTGTGACAGAGTAGCTGATGCATGGAACAGAATACCAAATTACATTAAAGTACTAGAGAATCATCAGACAACACATGTAGGAGATTCTATAGGAATGAGAAGTGCACTAATTGGTTCTGTGACAGAGTAGCTGATGCATGGAACAGAATACCAAATTACATTAAAGTACTAGAGAATCATCAGACAACACATGTAGGAGATTCTATAGGAATGAGAAGTGCACTAATTGGTTCTGTGACAGAGTAGCTGATGCATGGAACAGAATACCAAATTACATTAAAGTACTAGAGAATCATCAGACAACACATGTAGGAGATTCTATAGGAATGAGAAGTGCACTAATTGGTTCTGTGACAGAGTAGCTGATGCATGGAACAGAATACCAAATTACATTAAAGTACTAGAGAATCATCAGACAACACATGTAGGAGATTCTATAGGAATGAGAAGTGCACTAATTGGTTCTGTGACAGAGTAGCTGATGCATGGAACAGAATACCAAATTACATTAAAGTACTAGAGAATCATCAGACAACACATGTAGGAGATTCTATAGGAATGAGAAGTGCACTAATTGGTTCTGTGACAGAGTAGCTGATGCATGGAACAGAATACCAAATTACATTAAAGTACTAGAGAATCATCAGACAACACATGTAGGAGATTCTATAGGAATGAGAAGTGCACTAATTGGTTCTGTGACAGAGTAGCTGATGCATGGAACAGAATACCAAATTACATTAAAGTACTAGAGAATCATCAGACAACACATGTAGGAGATTCTATAGGAATGAGAAGTGCACTAATTGGTTCTGTGACAGAGTAGCTGATGCATGGAACAGAATACCAAATTACATTAAAGTACTAGAGAATCATCAGACAACACATGTAGGAGATTCTATAGGAATGAGAAGTGCACTAATTGGTTCTGTGACAGAGTAGCTGATGCATGGAACAGAATACCAAATTACATTAAAGTACTAGAGAATCATCAGACAACACATGTAGGAGATTCTATAGGAATGAGAAGTGCACTAATTGGTTCTGTGACAGAGTAGCTGATGCATGGAACAGAATACCAAATTACATTAAAGTACTAGAGAATCATCAGACAACACATGTAGGAGATTCTATAGGAATGAGAAGTGCACTAATTGGTTCTGTGACAGAGTAGCTGATGCATGGAACAGAATACCAAATTACATTAAAGTACTAGAGAATCATCAGACAACACATGTAGGAGATTCTATAGGAATGAGAAGTGCACTAATTGGTTCTGTGACAGAGTAGCTGATGCATGGAACAGAATACCAAATTACATTAAAGTACTAGAGAATCATCAGACAACACATGTAGGAGATTCTATAGGAATGAGAAGTGCACTAATTGGTTCTGTGACAGAGTAGCTGATGCATGGAACAGAATACCAAATTACATTAAAGTACTAGAGAATCATCAGACAACACATGTAGGAGATTCTATAGGAATGAGAAGTGCACTAATTGGTTCTGTGACAGAGTAGCTGATGCATGGAACAGAATACCAAATTACATTAAAGTACTAGAGAATCATCAGACAACACATGTAGGAGATTCTATAGGAATGAGAAGTGCACTAATTGGTTCTGTGACAGAGTAGCTGATGCATGGAACAGAATACCAAATTACATTAAAGTACTAGAGAATCATCAGACAACACATGTAGGAGATTCTATAGGAATGAGAAGTGCACTAATTGGTTCTGTGACAGAGTAGCTGATGCATGGAACAGAATACCAAATTACATTAAAGTACTAGAGAATCATCAGACAACACATGTAGGAGATTCTATAGGAATGAGAAGTGCACTAATTGGTTCTGTGACAGAGTAGCTGATGCATGGAACAGAATACCAAATTACATTAAAGTACTAGAGAATCATCAGACAACACATGTAGGAGATTCTATAGGAATGAGAAGTTACTAATTGGTTCTGTGACAGAGTAGCTGATGCATGGAACAGAATACCAAATTACATTAAAGCAAATACTAGTTTAGATATTATTAAGAGCAGCCTGGACACCAATTATGGGAACAAGTGTTTTGGTATATTGGCAAGCCAGAAGGGCATTAATGCCCGTACTTGAAATAGTTGTATGTATGTATGTATGTATGTATGTATGTATGTATGTATGTATGTACAAACAAATAAATTCTTGAGTGGTTTAGATTTGTATTATTCTGTCCTTTCCACTAGTTCCCCTGTAGGCTGAACATGCAATGACCCCTCATTTTGACAACTTATGGCTTCTTCACACAATACATGCAATTTTGGACCCAAGTTGTTTGACATGATGTGGTAAACACTGGTATTAATACATTGATTATACAAAGGTTTGGCAGCTTTTTCTCCGCACCAAGTGGATTCTAAGATCTTTTACCAAATATTTTATGAGCTCTATCTGTGCTTAACTTTGTAGGAATCAGGTCTAGTCATACTGGTTACATTTATAAGGAGGTGATATTAATAATGCATTGGAAAATATAGAATATTCATGGATAGTAAAATTACAAGCATATGTCCATCCGGGTATTAATAATGCAGTAAGTTTGAAGCCTGTTCTAATTAAAAAACAATGAAAGCTTCATTAATCAATAATGTTTGCACTTATATATATATATATATATATATATATATACATATATTTTTGTATTAATTCAATATGTATGTCCTTTTAAATGTTTTTAATTGTTCTATATATTCTTTGGTTGTTCTCTTGGTTGGCTGTGTCATATGATTAATTGTTTTACAATATATAAATGTGAATTAAAATGGTTCTTTATAGCACTGAGGAAGGGGAGACCCGAAAGCTTTGCTGCAATAAATTAATTTGGTTTTATGTAACTGTGTTCTATTTTGTTTTTGATATTTTACTTTGCGTATCGAACGCAGTGCACCACAGTGTCTCTTTGATTGTTGTACATTTATAAGGACTCATGTTTTAGACTACCATGCACCAACACATACATTTAGAACTATGATTAAACCTGCCTCGTGGCTCTCAAAAGCAACCAAACAAAAAATCCTCCTTAGAAATAAAGTCTGGGCCAAGTGGCGTACTACTAAATGCCATGCAGATCATTTAAAATTTAGCGAGCTAAGAAATGATACAAAAAAAGCCATACTGTTGGATAAAAGAAACTTTTACTTTCAACTCCAACAAACCCATCAAAACAAACCTCAAACATTCTGGGCAGGCATTAACAAACTCTTACACCCTGGTCATTCCGTCACACCAACCCCATTAGGCACCGACCACGATAATCCCAAACAAATTGCCAATACCTTTAACCTTTCTTTACAGAGACCATTCAGTCTCTTGCCAATCAACTCTCTCCTGACAGCTCATCTCTGACTACTTATATATCCAGCTCACCCCCATCATTTCACCTTCAACCTGTTCCTACATCCCTTGTCTGTACCCTTATTCAAAAACTTAAACCTACCACCCCCTCAGCTGATCTACTACCTGCAGAATATTTGCAAAAGCTTTAGCCTATCCCATAGCCATCCTGATTAATAGAACTATAACTGAAGGAACCATGCCATCTATCTGGAACATTTCACATATTATCCCCCTACATAAAGGTGGCAACTCCAATGAATTATCAAACTATAGACCTATTGCTATATTATCTCCTCTGGCAAAAATCATGGAGAAATGCATTCATAGATAACTGTTAAACTACCTAATAGAAAACAACTTACTAGCTAACTGCCAACATGGTTTTAAGCCATTTCATAGCACCACATCTGCCCTCTTAGCCTTCTCTGACTGTATTAACAAAAATCGCAATAATAACACTCTTTCCTCAGCCCTCTTTATTGATCTCTCTAAAGCCTTCGATATGGTTAACCACCAACTCATAAACATACTCAAAAACCTTTCACTAGATGCACTGCCTATACAATGGTTCCAATTCTACCTAAACAATAGACAGCAGGCTGTACTATGGGAGAACAATTTATCTACCCACCTCCCCATTGTCCTTGGTGTCCCTCAAGGCTCCATATTAGGCCCTCTCCTATTTTCTATTTTTATTAATGACCTACATTCTGCAATACTTCAAGCTACCTGTATTCAATATGCAGATTCTATGTTAATATGCTCCATCACTTCTCCATCTGACCTACAGACCCTAACCCAAAATGTGTTTAATACAGTCGAAAAATGGCTTCTACACCATTGCCTCATCTTGAACCCCAAAAAAACAAAACTCTTACTATTCACTCCCACCCATATGGCCTCCCCACTTAACTTTACTGTTATATCAAACAATGGTGCTATCATATCTCCTGATCCCACTACCAAACTTCTAGGGGTATTAATTGATAACAACCTTAACTTTGATACTCATATTAACAGTGCTATAAAAACAGTCAACAAAAATTAGGCTCCCTTTATGGGATCAAACCCTTTCTGACTCCATTAGCCAGGAATACTATTGCCGTACCCACTTAATCTCTACTCTCTTCTATGCCTTCCCTATATATACTAATCTGTGTAAAAAAAACCTTAACAAGCTGGCTATCTCCTACAACAATATTGCCAGATTGCAACTGGCTCTGCTTTCAGAACCCATCATTGTCATAATCTTGAAAAACTAGGATGGCTAGAGTTGCCAAACCTACTACTGTTTAACCAATTAACAGTCGCCCACAAGATCCTGTATCAACCTACTAATACCCCAATACTTATCAAACTTATCACCCCCTACAATAACCTTAAGACCCTACGCTCGTCAAGTAAACTACTTGTACAAATAGGTAAAACCAACAATATGGCTGGTTACTCTTTGTTCTCTAATACCGTGGGCAAAGCCTGGAACTCACTCCCCAGTGAAGTGACATTGCTTTCCTCAATAACACTATTCAGAAACAAACTGAAACTATATGTTAAAACACACTGGAAATGCCCTTGTGCTAACCCTGACTAACGTCCTCACTTATCGTTGGGTACTTACCACTATTCCTGTACTAATCTAGTTGCTTTTCTGTTAACCATAAAGAGAGCGAGCGCTTTTATATATTAATTTAATGTCATTATAAATATCTTCTTACTGATGTCCAGATATGACAGGTATAAAGATTCTTTAAGCACTAAAGTAAGGAAATGTAAAGAATTGCTAAAATCTGTAATGCACCTGCATTTTGTAAAAACTGTCACATAATATAAAAAAATACTGTGTTTTTGGAGCTTTTCTCCCTGGGCGTCTACTGAAAATGAACATATATCCAGCTGGAGTCGCCCGGTCAACAAGTGTAAAATAAAATAAATAAATAAAATAATGTTTATGTTACAAGTGAATGTGAGACAGTTTCCTAGGAAGGTGACTGACTTTCAATGAGTCACCATCTTAGCTGATGTGCTGTAGTTCATGTTTCTAGAATGTTGTTGTTGCGTCTTTCGGCTTTTCCCGGTTAGGGATCACCACAGCAGAACTCCGGTCCGCTAATGATTTGCAGTTGATTTTTACGTGCTGAGTTGCCGGCCCCAATGCACAACCTTCAATGAAGGTACGCCCATTCACGCATGTCTCCACAGTAGACGCTCTAGCTGTGAATTGAATGGGGCAACGTCTTGCTGTGAGGCTTCATGTTTCTAGAATAACTATTAAAATTATATCTCTCTTAACTTTTGTTCTTTGAAAGGGTGGTAATGTATTGCTAGAATGAAGCAGTGTCAAGACAGACATTTGAGCTACTGAGGTCTGTGGAAGATATGCCTAACGCAAGTTCTGTGCCTCCAGTTTTGCCATGCATCTGTTTACTTACTGATGATGTCAGGACATGTACTGTTCATCTTATCATGGTCATTGTAACAGTGATATTACGGGCAGAAATAGATATTATGCATGACAAACTGGCATACCAGCGTTCTCTGAAATATTGTTACAGTGATATTAATATTAATGACATAATCTTAGTGACTGCTTAAGAAACTTAGGAAGGCATCCTTGTCTTTAAGATACATTATTTTCTTTGCCATTTGTTGACCGGGTTAGTCTAGCTGGGCCAGTGCCCTTTTTCAGCTGAGACCTGAGGAGAAAAGCTCCAGATTACAATGTTTACAATTAAGTAAATTACAGAATGCATAAAAATTTACAGGTATAAACAGAATCATTAAAGAAGTATGAACATAGTGTTAAACAGCCATATAAAGGTACACATAATCATCCATAATAACATGCAAGAGACTTAAGTTGGAATGTAGGAAAAATTTAAGAGAAAAAATATAGGAGAGTAAAGTTAGATAGTAGGAGAAAAGGCGAAGAGGAAAGAGAGGGGCTAGAGGGAAAGGCAGGTCCAAGGAAGTAGAAAGAATATATTTAAGAAATGGTTATATAGATTACTAGGACTGGAGATAGAAAGCTAATTGGCAGGGGAGTGAAGGGTCGGGGAAAAGAAAGGAGGAAGTGGGTTAGGTAGGAGGAGAGGGCAAGGCGTGTGAAAAAAAAGATTAGGTTCATGTAGGGTAATTGCAGGGGCAGGACCAGGAATTATGTAGGTGGTCCTTTAGGGCAAGTTTGAAAGACAGAATTTTGGAGAGACCTGATGGGGAGAGGAAGCTTGTTCCATGATGTGGGTACCGCATGGCTATAAAGACTTTTACCTATGGTTTTGTTAGGTTTGGAGACTTGAAGTAGGTTTTGGTCTGAAATACGAAGTTCACGGTTAGGGATGTAGGGGGATACCAGAGTTGTTAATGAGGGGCAAGCTAGGGGTTGAAGTAGGATGGAGTGTGTCATGTGAAGCTGAGGCAGAAGGAGTTGGTTAAGGAACTCTGGCCAGTTTAGTGTTTTTAGACAGAGGCAGTGGTGTGAGTAACAGGGTAGATTTGAGGCAAACCTGCTGATTTTATTGTAGGTTAGTTCAAGATTTTTCAGTAGATTTATTTGAAGGCTGGTGAAAATAGGAGCAGTGTACAGAAGAGAGGGAAGGAGGTATGCTTGGGCAAGGGATACTGTGGATTCACGAGTTAGGAATTTTTTGTTTCTGTATAGCAATCCAAGTTTCTGCTGGGTCTTTTTGATACAGTGGTTGATGTGTGCATCAAATTTTAGTTTGTCATCTATGTGTATACCGAGTAGTTTAGTGTGAGGGTCTGCATGAATAGTTGTGTGGTTTAGGGATGAGATAGAGAAGGAAGGTTTGAGATGATGGAGAGGTTTAGGAAGGAACAGAAGAAGTTTAGTTTTGCTTGGGTTAAGTAGGAGTTGGGTGGTAGTGAGCCATATTTCAACAGAGTGTAATGTGTCTTGGGTGAGGGAATACAGGTGGGTTAGATTTTCACAAGTAGACATAATTGTAGAGTCATCTGCATATTGAATAGGTTTGGAGTGGGGGCAGGATTGGAAGAGATCATTAGTAAAAATGTTAAATAGTAGGGGTCCCAGAATGGAGCCTTGGGGGACTCCAGTAAGAATGGGAAAGAAAGGAGAGGTGGCTGACAGCCATTTGACAGACTGAGTTCTATGATAGGCAAGAGGTGAACCAGTTAAGGGTGGAGGTAGACAGGTTGAAGGAGGAAAGCTTGGAGAGTAAGAGGTTATGAGAAATGGTGTCAAAAGCCTTTGAGAGTTCCAGGAAGAGGAAAGATATTAGTTTGTTGTTATTGAGAGAAGTGGAGATGAAGTTAGTGTAGGAGGGTCTATGTTAAATGTTCAAACATCCAAAATGTTAAACATTACATGGTCGAGACCAAATGTTCGACATTTGGATGTTCGAACATAAAAAAAAAAAAAAAAAGAAAACACAGAAAAAAACACTTTAACAGTGTAGGCAGGGGGCAAGCCCCCACCCCCTACTTAAATATACCAACTCTGAGACTGCACTTCAGTGCAGAAAAGGGAAATTATCCCTATCTGCACAGTACGGTGCCATTGAAAGTCTGTCTTCTAGCATTCAAAATTTCGAATGTTTGGTCTCAACCATGTAATGTTCGGAATTTTGAGCATTTGAAGAGTTGCCAGGTCCCCTTGTAGGACAGCAGAGCGGTTGTTGTGCTGTGGTGTGGGCAAAAGCCATGTTGGGTTGGGGTCAGGCAATTTTCTTGAGTTATGTGTGTCATGAGTTGTTTGTGAATGCACTTTTCTAAGATTTTTGAGATAGGCGATAAGATGGCGATGTGTCTAAAATTTGAGGGGTCAGTGGAGTTGCTACCTTTATGCAAGGGGATGATGTATACTTTTTTTCCATAATTGTGAGACAAGGTTTCCCTGAATAGACCGGTTAATGAGTATGGAGACTGAATACGCTATGGAGGGGGCTGCTATTTTGAGGTAAAGGAGAGGCAGGTTATCAGCTGATGGGGAGCAGGGTTTAAGTTTAGAGAGTAGGGATCTGATAACAACTGTGGAGATAGGTTTGATGGAGAAGGTGGAAAGGTTGGAAGGGGGTGTCATGATTA
>NC_056749.1:780945822-781058322 GCF_019279795.1 Protopterus annectens | reverse complement strand
TGTCCCTGTAATGAATTATTCTTACAGTCAGTCAAAAATGCAACCTGTAATGTTTAACAAAATATTATTTGCTTATTGCCAAGACTCCTATATAACATATTTATAGGTTCATATCTTATTTCTAGGTTAATAACCACCAGGGTCTTGACAAACCTAGCCATGCAACCTGACCTAGATTTGTCCCTGAGTTCCTTGGATGCCTATACGGTGGGGTATCTTAATAAGGAGGTAGCTTAGGTTATGTGTGTGCAGGTATGGATTAATTTGCTTACTGTCAATCTCTGTCCATCAGGTTCATGGGGGGGCAGTCTGGGGGTGAATTTGTGATTTCCTATCTAATGACCAACGTTTCTTTTGCACAGGACCAGGGATGAACTCTGATTCACACAAATGGGGAGCTTATTCTAGAGAGCAGGGATCTTTTGAGACACATATCGGGCCCTCCAACAGGTTATGTTTATGTTGCAGACAAAGTTCAGGTCCTTGGATCTAATGTTTCTGGTATTGTCTTGTGGATGTGTAAGAGGTCCATCAGAGCCGGATCTATGGACACCTTATATGCTAGGTACAGATCACCTCTCAGTAACCTGTAGGAGACTGAGTACAGAGATAAGACCTTAAGGTGATCCATGTAGGACAGGTATTCATACCCTGGATTCTCCTGGTAAGGAACCTTTGAAAGCATTCCAGCTGTTGCAAGTACTTGGCTAGGTACATGCCAAATGGGGGCATTGTACTCAATGATGGGTCTGATAAGGGCTGAGTAGAGTGATACTATAACTTTCTTAGACCTAGATGGCATACCCTTGCTAATGACTTGGGTGACATGGAATGACTTTCATACTATCTTGGCTACATGTTGGTCAGACACCAGATTACTATCCACATATGTTCTCAGATTTCTAACTATCAGGTCAAATCTTAGGGATGTTTTATCGATGAAGTAATTAGCTCTGCACCAGCTGCATGCCTACTCCAAAAATAAATCAACTTTTGAATACATTCAAATCATACTGACGCCATGTTTTAGAAGTATTGTCAAAAATAAATAAATAAATAAAAATCTTACATCTCCAAAATGCAGACATTTTGAAAATGACTTAAATGTGCCACAGAGTAATAAAGCAATGAGATTTTGCCAATATTTCTTATTGGAATTATAGCATCAGTGTTCATCAAATCATAAAAAATGAACTGTGACAAACACAGTTGGGGTGTCTACAGCCGAACATCAGTGCTGAGATGTTGCAGACTGTGTGACAGTCATACCACAATGAGCATGACCGATGGTAGGGGTGTATTGGAAAATACTAGATGGGGATCGCTGTTATTGCAGTACACAATGTATATTGAATGCAATCAGCCACTAGGCTGTCAGTTGTGCAAGTGTAAGCCAAGCAACAGCAGGGATGACCAAATGCAGGAGCAGACAAAAATGTCCAACCCTGCAGTCTAAAGGCAAACAATCATGCTCAGTGCCAAACAACAGTACTACAGCATAACAATAATGTGATTGTGTAATGCACAAATAAGTGTACACAACACAAACAGAAGTGGAATGGAATCCATATGTCAAAGGCGTATGCCATGCCAGAGGCAACACAGATGGGTTGTCAGATAAAAAAGCAATGTCTTTCTGCTTCTGCCATTAGGGGTCACCACAGTGGATCACCAGTCTGCAGATTGATTGGCAGTGGTGTTTTTACAGTGTTGAGTTGCCAGCCTGGCACCCAACCTTCACAGAAGGCACACACATACACGCACGCACCTATATGCATGTCTTTAAAACTCATTTGACCACAGGGCGGACATGCAAACCCTGCACAGAAGGCACTCCACCTGAGAATCAAAACGGAGAACCTCTTGCTGTGAGGCGACAACACTAACCACTGCACCACCTATATGATGCATATGTGTGACATGCAATAGAATAAGACGACCTAATCAGAAAGAGGTTTCATCAGACATATGCACTCCATTGACATGGAATATGAAGTAAATGGTGAGACATGTGTGAGTAACGGTTAAGGAATGCCAGCCTGTACATAGGCAGGGAAAATACAAATCCCTGGGCAATGCTTGACACAAACGCACAACATGAACAATGATGGAATCAAATAAACTGCCACCATACCTTGCATGTGTAAGATACTCAACATGGTGGCAGAAAGTAATATTGTAGCAGTACCTGTACAGGATAACAATGAGAGCATACAGGAAGATAAGCACACACATGACACACAGGAAGATAAGCACACACATGACACACAGGAAGATAAGCACACACATATCACACAGCAAGATAAGCACACACATGATATACAGGAAGATAAGCACACACAACATACAGGAAGATAAGCACACACATGACACACAGGAATATAAGCACACACATGACACACAGGAAGATAAGCACACACATGACACACAGGAAGATAAGCCCACGCATGACACACAGGAAGATAAGCACACACATGACACACAGGAAGATAAGCACACGCATGACATACAGGAAGATAAGCACACACGGCATACAGAAAGATAAGCACACACATGACACACAGGAAGATAAGCACACACATGACACACGGGAAGATAAGCACACACATGACACACAGGAAGATAAGCACACACATGCGCATGACACACAGGAAGATAAGCACACACGACATACAGAAAGATAAGCACACACAACACACAGGAAGATAAGCACACACATGACATACAGGAAGATAAGCACACACGACACACAGGAAGATAAGCACACACATGACACACAGGAAGATAAGCACATACATGACATACAGGAAGATAAGCACACACATGACACATGCCATCTATATGTGCAACACGTAGGCCATAAAGGGGAAGGGAGATAGACAACACAAGCCCATAGCACTGCAGAAATGCCAGCAACAGAAAGTAGGCACAGAATAAAGCAGGGCAGCCTTATCTAAGGGAGGACATTGCACATACATTGTGTTCACTACATCGGGTGGTGTGAAAGTCCACCAAAGCTACATTGAAGCAAATGGCAAACATATGTCACATAAACATAGTGCATTTGGTGATGGCTATAAACATGTCTGTGTATAAATGACAAAAACACAGTAATGTGCAACTGTTAAACAGCAAGAGGCATCTGCGCACAACAAAAGTGCTTCTGATTATCACACACATACTGCCATGCCATGCAAACATAACACAAGTGCCATCATGATCCTCATTATTGATATAAATACTACTGAAAATGTGTTAAGACTGATCAAAGAACAGTCTGAACAAAAGTACAGCACAGAAAAATGGAATTAGTGCATGTAGCCATTCACAAATTACAAGAACAGTTGTGACTCAATCATAATATGGCCATACGTGTGCACATCCATGTAAATCAATGCATATGTACTACTAATGCATGCACACAGACATGTAGGCAAATCTTTGCATGCATGCATAATATAAGCCATGATCAAAAAGATAAGCTATTGAGATACTCAAGATACGGACAAACAAGGGAGTCATGAATAATGCTAAACAAAGCATCACCTTCACATATATACTAATGGACCAGTGAATGTCAATGCAGTATGAGAAGGACCCTTGCTCATATATACCAGTCACAGTACTGTAATGCAACGTGGCACAATATTTACCGGTATATGCTACACACAAGGCCACTGTACCAGTGTGACAGCATGACAACACAATGTTACAAAAATCACAAAAGCAAGGACATGTCAAGTTGATGAACAGACATATGACAGAAATAACCAATACAGAAATGGGTGCAATGCATTCACATGGATAACATGTGCAAATAAACACACTAGACTCACGTCAGTGTGTTACGTGAGAATAATGGGAGTAATGTAGCATGTGAGTTGTTGTCATGTGAGAATAATGGGAGTAATGTAGCATGTGAGTTGTCATGTGAGAATAATGGGAGTAATGTAGCATGTGAGTTGTTGTCATGTGAGAATAATGGGAGTAATGTAGCATGTGAGTTGTTGTCATGTGAGAATAATGGGAGTAATGTAGCATGTGAGTTGTCATGTGAGAATAATGGGAGTAATGTAGCATGTGAGTTTTTGTCATGTGAGAATAATGGGAGTAATGTAGCATGTGAGTTGTTGTCATGTGAGAATAATGGGAGTAATGTAGCATGTGAGTTGTTGTCATGTGAGAATAATGGGAGTAATGTAGCATGTGAGTTGTTGTCATGTGAGAATAATGGGAGTAATGTAGCATGTGAGTTGTTGTCATGTGAGAATAATGGGAGTAATGTAGCATGTGAGTTGTTGTCATGTGAGAATAATGGGAGTAATGTAGCATGTGAGTTGTTGTCATGTGAGAATAATGGGAGTAATGTAGCATGTGAGTTGTTGTCATGTGAGAATAATGGGAGTAATGTAGCATGTAAGTTGTTGTCATGTGAGAATAATGGGAGTAATGTAGCATGTGAGTTGTCATCCCACCTAAATATATACTGGAATAACACAAGCAGAACAATCACGTCCCACTTGCATTATGTTATCTACAACAGTTATATCTGCCACATACAAGAGCAGAGTCTATTGGATATAACAATATGCTATACTGCATGCAAAGGGTCCTAGTCTGTCATGGTCATTGTCACCCCTGTCATGGTCATCATCCTAGTCCTCGGAGTTAGACTCAGCTGGCAGTGACCTGGCACATTGTTATCACTGTGGATTGGTGAGCCACACACGTCCCACTCTCTGTCAAAGTTCAACACAGGAAACAAACATTATACATACATAAACTACTGCGGTGGTGGTGCTGCGGTAGCGCTGTCACCTCACAGTTAGACATTGTCCGTTTGATTCTCAGAGCGTCTTCTGTGTGGCGACATGCGTGAATGGGCATTCCTTCATTGAAGGTTGTGCATTAGGCCCGGCAAGCCAGTACATAAAATCTACTGCCAATCATTAGTGGACCGGAGTTCCGCTGTGGCGACCCCTAACCGGGATAAGCCGAAAAACACAAACAAAATAGGTATAAACTGAAAATCGATGATTAAATAACATGTCATATGAACTTACAGAATCTACATGTGGTAATTATTATGCATATAATATTACACTGTTGTATGACCTTAACCAACTGCAACATTGAGTGGGATGTAAGCCATGAATTCATTCCCTACTAATTTACAAAATCATGTATAAAGTACATCACAGTCATATGCCAAGCATGTCTGTAATAAAACACAATTAGATGTGCACTTACATAATTGTAAAGACAGTATATGATATGCAATTATCATCATCAAAACATATGAAACAGGGCATGTGAAATGTTTGCTCAAGGTATATCACTATACAGTACACTTATCAATACAACATAATTGTCAGAAGGTGGCCCATAGGGTTTATTTATACAATGTTTAAGAAAAGACACAAAGTTTTAATAATAAGTGCACTCTCATACGTATGCAATATTCTCAATATCCTACTATCTATATATTGGTGAAATGAATAGAAGACCATGTAGGGGCCAGTGTGTCCATCATGCATTGTCATTCTGTTACTACAGTACATAGCCTGGCATGCAGTACTCATTTTATCAGACAAGATTCTGTTATTACTTGTTAACTTATTGACATTTCAGGCATGCAAAACATACATATAGGTTCATAGGTTCATAGATTGATACTAGGCTATCTGCCCTAGGGCATTTATAAGCCTAGCCAGAGTGTGTTTGGCTTTCGCCATCCTTTTAGATTAGTTGACTGTGCCTCTGTATAGTAGGTCACAGAAGGTAGCCCTTTTAAGTTTAGTTTACTGTACCTCTGTCAAGCAGGGACACAAAAGACATTGCAGGGGTAAACTTACGATCTCCCATCCACTCATCAAGATTTCTCTTGAAGAGGGTCAGTGAGGGGCTCTGCCTAACATGGATTGGGATTTTGTTCCAGAGTAAGTGGAGCCTCTGGGATATGAATCTGTCCCTCCAGCATGTCCTATTTATTTCTATGCTGAGGTTCAAGTCCCTGGAGTGTGTAGCTCTAAGGGATTTGGATTTCCTGAGGTGAAGCATGTCCATTAACTCTGGTTTGGACATGGCTTTATACATCAGACACAGATTGCATCTGAGTAGGCGGTACGCAACTGAGTAGAGCTTGTCATCACAGTAAACAAAACATGCTGGAGGGATAGGTTCCTGACTCAGAGACTCCCCAGACTCTGGAACAGACTGCCCATACATGTCAAGCTGAGTGCCTCTTTGGCCCTCTTCAAAAGGAACCTTGACGATTGGATCAGAGAAAGGAAATTCACCCTGGGCATCACGTCAGTTGCCCTATTAGATAGGGGTCCAGGGGAGTAAATAGTGTGGGAAGAAATAGCCAGGGAATTGTTATGGCTAGGCTTGTATAGGCCCTAGGGCCGATAGCCTAGTACCATCCTATAAACCTATGAACATGTACAGAGATTCCTGGATTTTGTAAACACAAACTCCCTGGACCAGATAGTCATTACACCAACCAGGGGTGCAACCATACTGAATCTGGTCCTCACTAATATGGGAGACTGCTCCGCACCCCTACTGTAATGCCTTCCCTGGTAAGGTCAGACCACAAAATGGCCTCCTTTGAAGTAAAAATAAAACCTAGACCCTCAGCTAAACCTGGAATATTCATGAACTATTCTAAGGCTAACCTCCTGCTATTAAGTGAGAACCTGGCAAAATGTCAAGCCCCAATAAACCCTGAGAACACTTCTACCTATGCAGAACTGTTTACAGAAACCCTGTACAAGCATTTTAATAGCTGCACAGAGCAGCTGTACCCACCAGGAACAAGTACAGAACTAACTCAAAAAACTAGCCACTTTGGTGGAATCACAAAATCAAGCAGCTGTATAACAGGAGAAAAAAAAATCATGGCAAAAATTAGGAGGTGCAGCACCCATCAGGATAAAAACACTCTCATCAAACTAAACAAACAACTCAGAGAACAAATAAAGTCTACCAAAGCAAAATCTGAGGTAGGTTTGGCCTCCCAGGCCAAGGACTACACAAAGCATTATTTAGCTATGTCCGCAACATTAAAGACAATGCACAATTGTGTGCAGAGCTCATTGCTAATGGAGCCACATATACTGACCCAGAAGATATAGCAAACCTCCTGGCTGATAAATTCATTTCCAACTTTAACCCTCTCTCCTCCTCAACTTTTCCTCAGGAAATGTCATCAAATATAACTCCCCCTGCTATCACTAGGGAACAGGTCTTTAATGCTCTCTCTATGACCAAGAATACTACATCAATGGGCCCAGACAATATTCCAGGATGCCTTCTAATTAGCATGAAACATGGCTTATCAGGGCCTCTGGAATTACTATTTAACTGTAGCCTCCAAACAGGCTTCATGCCTCATGAATGGAGAAAGGCAACAGGCATCCCTCTGCACATAGATGGGTCATCTACAGACTCTGGAAACTACAGACCCATAAATCTCACTAGTCTTATATATAAAGCCATGGAAAGAATTATCATGGAGATGATCAGCAGAGATACAGTAAACCTCCAGACACTGGACCCAACCCAGTTTGGTTTCATCAAGGGTAGATCATGCCTACTCAACCTGGTGGACTTCTTTGAGAAAGTCACCAAAGCAATGGATGAATACAAAATTGTTCACACTGCCTATCTTGACCTGGCCAAGGCATATGACACAATAGCCCACTCAGACATCATTGACAAACTCAAGAGGTTAGGTACAAACCCATATGTCACCCAGTGGGTAGCCAACTGGCTCACAGACAGGACCCAAGAAATTAGAATTAGGAAGTCCACCTCTACAAATAGGCCAATCACCAGTGGAGTCCCTCAGGGATCTGTCGTTGGACAACTCCTTTTTGGCATTTACTTCTCTGAAGTCAAGGGCCATTGTCAGTGGCCTTTGACTGACTAAATTTGCAAATGATTGCAAATTAGGAGCTGTCATTGAATCTTACACTGACTCATAGGTTAGTTTAGTACTAAGCTAACTGCCCATGCAAGCCATTTTAAGCCTAGCCAATTATCCCTTGTGAAACTCAAACTCTGTACCTTGTGTTTGTAAGTCAAACACCTTAGCCATTAAGCCACCCTCCCAACCAAATAAACAGCTTCTGCAAGGTTTGAACTCAGGACCCTGTACACCACAGTCACAGTAGTTAACCACTAAGCCATCATAGCAACTCAACTGAGAATAGAACTCAAATGTTCCCCAGGAGGGGCTGACAGAGACAAACAATTGGTGTCAGAGCCATGGGCTAAAACTAAATGATAAGAAATGCATAATAGTATCCTTTGGAAAGTCATCCATCCCTGGTAACTATCATATTGACAAAACTCCCCTTAGAGCAGACCCAGTAGTCGGGGACTTAGGGGCACACATAGATAGTAATCTAGCCTTTAATCATCACGTGTCTACAGTGGTGAGGAAATCATTCTATGTTCCGCAACTCATAAACAAAGGTATGGCATCTAAGTCCAAGTAAATCACTGTTCCTCTGTATTCATCCTCAAAGCACTGGGACTTCTTCAGAACAAATTCCCATAATTTGCACCTTGTTTAAATACTCTACTTAAGTCATGTGACACAAAACCTACTTTTAAAGAAATACAGTGGTAAAATTAAAACATATAACTTGAGCCTGCTTATACGTTACATACAATATAAAACACATAAAAAATACATATAACTCTAATTATAATACTTGTGCTCTAGTTTTCAATATAGAGACTAAAGAAATTTGGTCATTACGACGAGGTGGCATATTAGAGTTCGATTTGAGTTGCCAAAAGACTTCATATCTTTCTATTTGTAACTCCCACCAACCACGTCTAATGTCTTTTGGTATAAAATCCAAAATGTCAGAATGGAATTTACCCCATCCAGTACAACTTGAGGTATGCTTAAAAAGTGCATTGTTCATGTTACGTTTTGAAATTGCATACAGATGTTTGTAAATTCTCTTTCTCAAATTTCGCTCAGTCTTCCCAACATAAAAACTTTGACATTTGTTACATATTGCAATGTATACCAAACCCTTGGTTGAACAATTACCTTGTTTAAGATAAATAGGAAAAGGTATACCAGGTAACTCTAAAATAGTTGTTTCTAAAATGTAAGAACACTGGCGACATCTCCCACATTTAGTTGTACCTTTAAAATTAAGCATTCTTGGTGCAGGAGAATGCTCGAGAAGGAATTTGAGGTTTCTTTCCATTTTATATAAATAATTGTTGTTCTCTCCTAGAATCCCTACCAAATTAGGGATTTATCTTAGACAATATTTTTTTTCATTTGAGGGAGAATTTTTTAAACAAATTAAAGGTGTTGCAATGGGGGCGAATTGCGCCCCGATTTATGCCACTCTTGTTATGTATGCATGCGAGAGGAAATTTGTTTTGACATCTGATTATAATGTCAACCATACACTACAAATACTTTTGCTAACTTAATATAGTTGCAATTTACACTGTTTTCTTTTCCAGTCTCTCTTGCTTTCTTTATTTCTATGGTTGAATAAACATAATTAATTAAACAGTATTCTTATAAAAATATACAAACAGAATTACTAAAAATTTAACACACTGGGTTTATTTTCTTGTATTGTATACCTCTATTTATTTTATTTATTTTACATTTGTTAACCGGGAAATTCCAACTGGACCAGGTCCATTTACAGCGGAGGCCCGGGGAGAAACGCTCCGAAACATTGTTATAAAAAAAAAAAAAAAAAAAAAAACAAGAGAAACAAATTTATACAGTGTTATACAAAGGTCATTTAAAGGTCATTTAAATAATACAACATGGAGTTAGACAAACACTGAAAATATATAAAAAAATTGGAAAAAGACATTTTCCAGGAGAAACAGTCAGGAATTCCATTTTATGTGCAGGTGTATAATGATTGTGACAAAAAGAGCAGCAATCACCCGCTATGAGAAGTAGTAACTAATAGCCAGAGTTATTGGCTGGGTTTAATTCTGTAGAGGGTTAAAGTGAGTAGCTTGGAAGTTGGAAAAAGAATGGGGGAGATGGGAGAATAAAGGTTAAGTGATACAGGGACATAACCAGGTGTTTAGTAGATGTGATTTGAGGGAGTTTTTGAATTGTGGGGTGGGTGGTAGAGGCAGTGGTCAGAGAATGGGTGAGGGAATTCCAGTTTTTAGCAACGGTGTGGGAAAAGAGCGCTTTGCCTGCAGTATTGTTTGCCCTGGAGATGCAGAAGAGAGATTTGTCACTAGATCGGAGATGCCAATTTGCAGTGTAATGGGTAAGAAGACTGGATATAGATGGATTTTTTTCAGGGTGCTTAAGGATGTTATATGCAGTAACTAGCTAGTGGTAGTTAAGTAGTTGTGGCAACTCTAGCCATTTTAGTTCTATTAGTGCAACACAGTGATGTATTCTGTAAGTGGAGTTTGCAGCAAACTTGACTATCTTATTGTAACTGGATTCTAGCTTGTTTGGGTCAGTTTTTCTAATATGGGTGAAAATAGGTGCTGCATACAGTAGTGTGGACAGAAGGTGTCTCTGGGCAAGGGTGACTTGTTTGGTGTGAGAGAAAGTTTTTGTGCCTATATAGTGCGCCCATTTTTTTGTGAACCAATTTGATGGCTTGTGTGATGTGGATATCAAAGTGAAGATTGTTCTCACTTTCAATACCAAGAAGTTTGGTGTGGTCAGATGGGGAGATGGTAGTGCCATTTTTAGAGGTGATGGAAAAGGAGAGGACAGCTTTTGATTTGTTAGGGAAACATAGCAGTAGTTTTGTCTTATTGGGGTTTAGGATTAGTTGGATACCTGAGATCCATTTTTCTACAGAGTTAAAGGTTTCCTGGGTAAGTTGCTGTAGAATGGTGGGAGATGAGACAGTGCAGATCAGGGCTGAATCATCTGCATATTGAATAAGTGTGCCATCCTGGGTAGAACTATTCAGGTTGTTTGTGAAAATAGAAAAGAGAAGTGGGCCCAGTAAAGAGCCTTGTGGGACTCCTATGGTAGTTGGAAGTTAGGAGGATAGTGTTCCTTGCCATTGGTCAGATTGTTGCCTGTCAGACCGGTAGCTTCTGAACTAGGCTATGGTAGATAATAGCTATATAATATGTATTTGTCTTGTATATCTGCTTCAATTTGTATTATGTAAAAACTTTGTAGACTTTCAAAGCTGATTATGTAAAAATTTCTGATTGTATGGAGCTTTTCTCCCCAGGCCTCCACTGAAAATGAGTCATTGGGCTCAGTGGACTTTCCTGGTCAACAAATGTCAGTAAATAATAAATAAATAAGTGCAAATGGGACAACTGGATGGGAAACCGGAAATTCATCCCTGGTTTGACACCTGTCTCTAATGGACACAGGTAACCTGAAAATGGTTCATCTCCCAGGGCCATACTTACACTTATCAAGGGTGTCATAATTTGTCAGATATTTGGGATGCACGGCTAGGCTTAAAAAGGCCCTTGTGGTCATTAGCCTAGTAAACATCTGTGAAGGTATGAACCGATATGTAAATGATATGAGCAATGCAACATGGTTAGTGGGTGACATCACATCATATAACTGGAATGGAATTTAAAAGTTTAGAACAACTGCACAACCACAAGCACAGCAGCATCATGTAAACGCTAGAAAGTATATGTATTACACACATACATAACCGACCATCAACAAATGTATCACTGTCACTAGCTATGTATGTATTATGCTTATATATGTAGCTGCACAGTTAAAAATGTAATGTTGATCATGAAAGTACTATTCAAAACCTCATACATACCAAAAAATAATGACTAGCTTGTGGCACAATGACAGGAAATGGTATGTAATGTGTTCAACCAACCATCACAGTGCAATTAGACAGCAATGCGAGAGAAATGGAACTCAAGAACTGACTGCCACTAAATGTTTGCCAATAGCATTAAGGACATTGAAACAGCGATTACCTATTCAATTACAGAATAGACAGGCTATGTGCAGAATAATATTCACAGAGAACCATCACCACAAATACAAGTTTGCCATTTCTTGCTGTTCAGAAAGCAGTAACTCTATGAGCAACTTCTATATGAAACATTGAAGACCAAATCAATGTGACAGATAAACACAGACGTCTTTCATCTAGGTTGTGTCATCAAGCATCACATCAACTCAAGTCATCCAAAAAATCATGTTGACAATTGCTAAGGTTCATTCATCTTAAATGTAGGTATACAGTAATGTTATTCACAATAAATCATTATTGGATGTCTAATACAAACATTAGCATGCCTCACGGTCATAAGAATACACATTTAAACCTGAAGCTAGTATTTATGGAGGAATAAAGGCGAACAATTATAACACGTACCTTTCTCCCTGCACTGCTCCTTAAGCCTGATCTTACACTCTGTGCACAACACTTGATTTGAGATGCAATCTTCATCAGCTGCAAACAGGAAAGCAGGATGTATTACAGCAACAAAAGGATTGCTTTAGCTCAGTATATAAGTACTGTTAGGTACAACGACGGGACAGTATTACATGTCATCTAGCCTTGACATAAAATACAATATCACATTTCACACTTTCGGTCATTGCTGTGTCACTCTCAAAACTGTGCACACATGAGGATTACAATATGCAAACTGGAGGAACAGAGATCCAAACCTACCACTCTCACCTATATTTGGACTACAGACCTGTGAACTATACCTGCCTAGCTAATCCAGTTAGGCTGCAACTGGACTGATGTAAGTCAAATAACTTACATCTATGAATGTGCAGGGAAAAACACACAATAACATGTGAAATTGTGTTTGTAAATTCAGTGATAAGTAAAATAAAAGTGCTGCTGCCGTGCGTTCTGCATTTGAACAAGAAAGGTATACAATTGTGAATGCATGTCAGCGCATTGCTCACAGCAACAACAAACAGCTATAACACTTCAGACTTCCAAGTGTCATAGTTTGCAATAAAACATGTGACTGCACTTGAAACACATAACTACACATTAAAGAAATTACTGTTCATTTGTGAGATTTAATACATAAACATGTCATTTAAACAGGAGTGCAGTCAATGAAAACAAATAATGGATTATAAAATAGTGTTGTGTAATTCAAACTGTAAAGGTAACATATGTATATATTAATCAGCATATACACATAAATCATTATTAACATGAACATAATTTCTAAAAACTTTCTGGATAATGGAGATATGTGTACTCATCAACAGCCTAAGCGTTACAATGCACCATGACCATGCTTCAGGTATAAAAAGCTGTACTGCATAACATACCAACTAAGTATAGAACTGTAATGCTATTTATCAATAGAAAATGCTAATAGGATGTTTGTCTTTCAGCTTTTTCCTGGTAAGGGGTCGCCACAGCAGAACTCCAGTCCACTAATGATTGGCAGTAGATTTTTTTTTATGAAGCGCCGAGGTGCCAGCTTGACACCCAACCTTCAACAAAGGCATGCCCATTTATGCACGCATGTCTTTTGAACGCTACCCAACCGCAGGGAGGACATGCAGACTCCACACAGAAGGCACTACCAAGCCAAGACGAAAATCGAACGGGAGAACCTCTTGCTGTGAGGTAACAAGGCTACCACCGTACCACCACGGCATACTTTCAAAAAAGGTTACACTGAGATCCAAACCAACCATTTATCAATAGGAAATGCTAATAGGATATCATTCAAAAAAGGTTACACTGAGATCAAAACCAACCATTTGAGCTAATGGACATCTTAGAATGATACCACAGTACAAGGACAATATGATTGACTTCAACAATTGGCTAAGCATCTGGTGTCATTCTAAGGGGATCCAGTATCTGTCTGCCTGGGACAACATGGTCGACAGACCATGATGCTTTGCCAGAGATGGCCTGCACCTGTCACTCCTGGGATTCCAGCTACTGGCTAAGGGTCTTGCTGCCCCTATAGTGCCTTTTTTAGGCAAGGTACAAATGACAAATTCACCACTGTAACAAGAACAGGCACGCAAAAACTGAGGGTAATGCTACTCAATGCTAGAAGTCTAAATCTCAAAATGCACTCACTCGAGGCATTCCTTTACAATGGAGAACATCGATATCTGTGCAGTGACTAAGACCTGGTTTAAGGCTCTAGAGAGCACTCCATGCATTACCAGGCTATAACTCATACCACACTTTATGGCCATCTAACCTGGGCCAGAACACCAAAGGTGGAGGTGTGTCCATATTTATTAAGGATATCCACACCTCCAGGCTAGTTGCGCAGCATAATGCATCCAAGGTTATCCAAGTGCAACTAACTCTGGGCAAAACTGCAATCCAAACTGCAGCTTGCTACAGAGCCCTCACGATGCCCCAGGATTCCCACTCCTCTTTTCTTGATATACTGAAAAATATTAGGTTTCAACCACACCCTAATAATGGGTGACTTCAACTACCCCACCATTACCTGGGAAAACTACTCATGTACCAACTCCTTCACTCAACGCTTTCTGGAATTCATAAATTCCAATGTCCTGGATCAACTTATCCACACCCCCACTAGGGGCAACAATATCCTAGACCTAGTCACTACCAGCATGAGTGACTGGTGTTCCACACCTGAAGTCAACTCCTCATTGGTCAGATCCGACCATTAGCTAATCACCCTAAATATCCTCATCCTGCCCCCACCCACCATTAAGGAAACCATGATAAAAATTTTCTCCAAAACCAACTTCATGCTTCTTAAGACAGAAGTGGAGAACTTCATGACACCCATGCAGATGGACAATACAGTTACGACTGCTGAATCCTACACAAATGCACACTATAAGCACTTACACAAATACATGGATTGTGCTATCCCAAACAGAACCAAGATGCTATCCTCCAAAAAAAGGAAGCCAATCTGGTGGTTCCCTGCCATAAACAAACTGTACAACAGAAGGAAGAAACTGTTGGAAAAGAGAGTAAAATCCCATGAGTGAAGGAGCTCCCTGGTCACCATCAGTAAGAAGCTGAGATCCCTTATAAGATCCTCCAAAGCTAGCTATAAAAACAAAATCACCATTGATTCTAAGGGCAATCACAAAGCATTCTATAGCTATGTCAAGAATCTCAATGGCAACACCCAGATCTGCTCTGAGTTACAGCACAATGGCACGAAAATTACAGAACCAACTGATATTACCAACATCCTGGCAGATAGGTTCACTGCTAACTTTACCCCCCCTCTCACCCCCTAAAGGGCTCATATCTATACAGGAAGAATGCAGAGTCCCTGTAATCACATCTATGCAGGTAAAAGCTGCACTCTCTAATACCAAAAATACAGCATCCATGGGACCGGACAACATCCCAGGCTGCATTTTACATGAACTTCAGAATGAACTGTCTCCCCACCTAAGCACCATGTTCAATCATAGTCTCAAATCAGGCTTTGTGCCTGCTAAATGGTGCACAGCAACAGTTATCCCACTCCACCAAGGGGGAGCCACTACTGATCCTGGGAACTATCGCCCTATTAGCCTGATGAGTCTGATCTGCAAGGCCATGGAACTTATCATCATGGAACTCATAAACAAAGACATTGGTAACCTCCAAACTCTGGACCCCACCCAGCTCGGGTTTGTGAAGGCAGATCATGCCTTTTGAACCTGATCGACTTCTTTGAGGCAGTCAACAAAACCGCAGACGAGGGTAAGGTGGTTCACACAGCCTATCTTGACCTTGCCAAGGCTTTTGACACCATCCCCCATTCTGGAATGATTGCTAAACTCACTAAACTAGGTATAAATCCCTATGTCACAAGATGGGCTGCCAATTGGCTCACTGACAGAATCCACACTGTAAAAGTTTCAGACTCCAAATGTGACTTCAAACCAGTGACAAGTGGAGTACCACAGGGTTCAGTCCTGAGACCTCTTCTGTTTGGTATCTACTTCTCTGAAGTACAGGCTAACACAGAAGGCCTCTGGCTAATGAAGTTTGCAGATGACTGCAAACTAGGAGCCATAGTCAAATCCCCAAATGATGTGGACATCCTACAGAAGGGTCTCACATGATGCTTTGCTGGAGATGGCCTGCACCTGTCACTCCTGGGATTCCAGCTACTGGCTAAGGGTCTTGTCGCCCCTATAGTGCCTTTTTTAGGCAAGGGTCAAATGACAAATTCACCACCATAACAAGAACAGGCATGCAAAAACTGAGGGTAATGCTACTCAATGCTAGAAGTCTAAATCTCAAAATGCACTCACTCGAGGCATTCCTTACAATGGAGAACATTGATATCTGTGCAGTGACTGAGACCTGGTTTAAGGTTCTAGAGAGCACCCCATGCATTACCAGGCTATAACTCATACCACACTTTACGGCCATCTAACCTGGGCCAGAACACCAAAGGCGGAGGTGTGTCCATATTCATTAAGGATATCCACACCTCCAGGCTAGTTGCACAGCATAATGCATCCAAGGTTATCCAAGTGTAACTAACTCTGGGCAAAACTGCAATCCAAACTGCAGTTTGCTACAGAGCCCTCACCATGCCCCAAGATTCCCACTCCTCTTTTCTTGATATACTGGAAAATATTAAGTATCAACCACACCCAAATAATGTGCGACTTCAACTACCCCACCATTAACTGGGAAAACTACTCATGTACCAACTCCTTCACTCAACGCTTTCTGGAATTCATAAATTCCAATGTCCTGGATCAACTTATCCACACCCCCACTAGGGGCAACAATATCCTAGACCTAGTCACTACCAACATGAGTGACTGCTGTTCCAAACCTGAAGTCAACTCCTCATTGGTCAGAGCCGACCATTAGCTAATCATCCTAGATATCCTTATCCTGCACCCACCCACCATTAAGGAAACCATGATAAAAAATTTCTCCAAAGCCAACTTCATGCTTCTTAAGACAGAAGTGGCGAACTTCATGACACCCATGCAGATGGACAATACAGTTACGACTGCTAAATCCTGCACAAATGCACACTATAAGCACTTACACGAATACATGGATTGTGCTATCCCAAACAGAACCAAGATGCTATCCTCCAAAAAACAGGAAGCCAATCTGGTTGTTCCCTGCCATAAACAAACTGTACAACAGAAGGAAGAAACTGTTGGAAAAGAGAGTAAAATCCTATGAGTGAAGAAGCTCCCTGGTCAGCCTCAGTAAGAAGCTGAGATCTCTTATAAGATCCTCCAAAGCTAGCTATGAAAACAAAATCACCACTGATTCTAAGGGCAACCACAAAGCATTCTATAGCTATGTCAAGAATCTCAATGGCAACACCCAGATCTGCTCTGAGTTACAGCACAATGGCATGAAAATTACAGAACCAACTGATATTACCAACATCCTGGCAGATAGGTTCACTGCTAACTTTACCCCCCTCTCACCCCCTAAAGGGCTCATATCTATACAGGAAGAATGCAGTGTCCCTGTAATCACATCTATGCAGGTAAAAGCTGCACTCTCTAATACCAAAAATACAGCATCCATGGGACCGGACAACATCCCAGGCTGCATTTTACATGAACTTCAGAATGAACTGTCTCCCCACCTAAGCACCATGTTCAATCATAGTCTCAAGTCAGGCTTTGTGCCTGCTGAATGGTGCACAGCAACAGTTATCCCACTCCACAAAGGGGGAGCCACCACTGATCCTGGGAACTATTGCCCTATTAGCCTGACGAGTCTGGTCTGCATATCATCATGGAACTCATAAACAAAGACATTAGTAACCTCCAAACTCTGGACCCCACCCAGTTCGGGTTTGTGAAAGGCAGATCATGCCTTCTGAACCTGATCGACTTCTTTGAGGCAGTCACCAAAGCCGTAGACGAGGGTAAGGTGGTTCACACAGCCTATCTTGACCTTGCCAAGGCTTTGGACACCATCCTCCATTCTGGAATTATCGCTAAACTCACTAAACTAGGTATAAATCCCTATGTCACAAGATGGGTTGCCAACTGGCTCACTGACAGAACCCACACTGTAAAAGTTGCAGACTCCAAATCTGACTTCAAACCAGTGACAAGTGGAGTACCACAGGGTTCAGTCCTGAGACCTCTCCTGTTTGGTATCTACCTCTCTGAAGTACAGGCTAACATAGAAGGCCTCTGGCTAGCGAAGTTTGCAGATGACTGCAAACTAGGAGCCATAGTCGAGTCCCCAAATAATGTGGACATCCTACAGAAGGGCCTCAGTGAGACAGATACCTGGTGTCAGAGGCATGGCTTCAAGCTCAATACCAAAAAGTGCATTGTCATCCCCTTTGGTAAAAACTCTGTACCCATGAACTACCACATAAACGGCAGTCTACTTAATGCTGAATGTATGATAAGAGACCTTGGGGCCCAGGTGGACTGTAGTCTCTCCTTTGATAATCCCATCTCCACAGTAGTCAGGAAATCCTTCCATGTGGCACACCTCATCACAAAAGTCTTCTCATCCAGGAAAAAGGAGGTCATTGTTCCCCTCTACTCAGCGCTCATTAGATCCATTATAGAATACAATGCCCCTTTTGGAATGTACCTCACAAGACATCTGCAGCAGCTAGAAAGGCCACAGAAGTACCTCACAAAGAGGATTACTGGCCTCAAACAGATGCCCTACACTGACCTTCTCAAAAAATCCAGCTTTACTCTATAGCATATTGTCTATTCTGAGGAGATCTCTGCCTAACATATAAAGCTATGTTAAACCCAGAGCTGTTGGACATGCTACACCTAAAGAAATCCCAATCCCTCCGAGCTACACGCTCTAGGGACCTAAACCTTGACACCACAATAAACAGGACATGCTGGAGGGATAGATTCCTCTCCCAGAGACTTCCTATACTCTGGAACAAGCTACCCATCTACATCAAGCAAAGTTCCTCATTAGCACTCTTCAAGAAAAATCTTGATGAGTGGATGGGAACTAGGAAATACACACCGGGGATCACTTCTGTGGCTCTGCTCATCAGGGGCACAGGAAATTAACTTTCTTGAGTGGCGTAAGCCAGGGAGCTTTGATGACTAGGCTTACTTAGGCCCTTGGGCCGATAGCCTAGTACCTACCTATGAACCTGTGAACTTCTGTTAATATAAATAGTGACGGAATATGCATTTATCCAGCTTAAAACAGTAATGTGTCAGCAAACTGAGTTTAACTGTCATTGTTTGCGAAATTAAACATTAGAAGTTAATTTTGAAAAAGAATGAGGCATTAGTGCACAACTATGTGATTTTATCCCACACGTCTTGACACACAGTGGTAAACCTACAGCCATAAGACAGTATAAAGACTGCAGACTTAGACATCCTGTACTTGAATATTTCAGCCATAAAGACCTCCATTGGCCTTAAATTCATAAAAGTCATTTGAGCAAATATGGAGTATAAAGTAATTTTGTGATTTCTATAATGTAAAGCTTACTAATGTATGTATGTATTACTCAGCTTTCAAATATGCAGAAGTATACTGCATGATGTTTCTAGAAGCTTTGTGGACAACAGAGAAATACCTAGTCATCTACTGCCTAAGAGCTGAAAGTGTGAATGGACCATGGCCAAGCTAAATG
The DNA here is from genome assembly GCF_019279795.1 of Protopterus annectens. Taxonomy (NCBI): domain Eukaryota; kingdom Metazoa; phylum Chordata; order Ceratodontiformes; family Protopteridae; genus Protopterus; species Protopterus annectens. The sequence goes on along the minus strand of NC_056749.1, from coordinate 781,038,753 downwards.
AGTAAAAATCTGCACTGCAGAAGTAAACAAACATCTTTCCCTTTAATTTCTACAAGTCTTTTGGGTTTCCAATACCATGAAGGGAATGGACCCCATTCCTAAGTCAAAATATGATTAAAGTTTATAAAATTAGTGTTGTTTCAATCTTTGATGTTAGCCAAAAGTGATCTTCGCAGCACCTACAATGTGTCCAGAATTGACTTCTTCTGCAGTTCATACACAGTTCCATGTATTGGTGGCCTATCTAAATTCAACTGTAAATTTGATTTTATGAGCGCTATTGCTCCTACTACTATTGGAACTGTCTGGGAATCTGTCTTCCACATTGCCCTTGTTTCTACCTGCAAATCCTGGTATTTTATGGCTTTGTGTCTTTCTGTAACGTAAGACATGTAATCTCTAGGTGTAGCAATTTCTATGATCAATGCCACTTTTGTGTTCTTTTCATGGACTAATATATCTGGTTTTCTCACATCTGTTTTTTGAATGGTTGACAATGGGTAATCCCATGTGATATAAACTTCATCATTTTCTATGATGCTTTGTGGCTGTTGTTTCCAATGTTTCTCAGCTACTTCAATATGATAAGGTTTGGACAACTTCCAGTGCAACAGTCTTCCCACATTATTATGACTTTCAGTATACAGGTCATCTGCCATAAGTGTATCGCACCCAGCAACAAAATGCACAACTGTTTCCAATTCTGTTTTACAGAACCTGCACTTGTCTGTTTCTCCCAAATATACAATGGACTTTGTAAAGCAATGTGTACATAGTCCACTATCATGGGCTGGCAATATTAACCTTTCATCTTTTGATTTAAATCTGCTTCTCCTTAACCATTGTCAGATCCTGATCAACATGAGGTTGTTGCAGGAGTTTTCTGTACTTGTAACTATATTTATGCCTTTTACACATTTCTTGCCCTCTCATCTGATCCTTCTCCTGATGTTCTTTTTTTTTTTTTTTTTTTTGATATTTAGCACATTCAGGTGCTGCCTGATTTTTGTTTATTTCTGGTTTGGTTGCCATTCCCACTTAGGTTCATAGGTTCATAGGTTCATACTAGGCTATCTGCCCGAAGGCATTTACAAGCCTAGCCCATAGTTTTGTGGCTTACGCCACCCCTTTAGTATGGGGAACTATACCCATTATTTTGCTGTGCCTCTGTCGAGCAGTGACACTGAGGTAATCCCTGGGGTATATCTGCGATCTCCCATCCATTGGTCAAGATTTCTCTTGAACAAGGCCAGCGAGGTGCTCTGCCTCACATATACCGGGATTTTATTCCACAGCATAGGGAGTCTTTGGGTGATGAATCTATCCCTCCAGCACGTCCTATTAATAGCCGTGTCGAGGTTTAAGTCTCCCGCCCTTGTGGCTCTGACGGATCTAGATTTTTGAGGTGAAGCATATTCATCAAATCTGGGTTTGACATGGCCTTGTATGTTAGGCAAAGGTCACCTCTGAGCAAGCGGTAAGCGACTGAATAGAGCTGGAGTTCTTTCAGTCGGGCAGCATAGGACAGATGTTTGAGACCCTTTATCCTTTTGGTGAGGAACTTTGTGGCCTCTCCAGCTGCTGCAAGTGTCGGGTCAGATACATTCGAATGGGGCATTGTACTCAATCATTGGTCTGATGAGTGATGAGTATAGGGAGACTATGACCTCCCTTGATCTAGATGAGAATCCCTTCATGATAAGGTGGGCAATGTAGAAGGTCTTCCTAACTACTTTAGCTACATGGGTGTTGAATGACAGACTACTATCAACCTGGGTCCCCAGGTCCCTGATAACTTCTTCTGTGCTCAGTGGATTGCCACCTATTTGGTAGCTAGGGGTAACCTTGTTTTTCCCGAAGGGTATGACTATGCATTTTTGGCATTTAACTTTAGGCCATGGCTCTGGCACCAGTTATCCGTTTCTGTGAGACCCTTCTGAAGGATATCTGTGTCAGATGTGTTTTCTACTATGGCCCAGTTTGCAGTCATCTGCAAACTTTGTCAGCCATAACCCACCTGTGTTTGCTTGTACTTCGGAAAAGTAGATGCCAAACAAGAGTGGGCCCAGGACTGAGCCCTGTGGTACACCACTTGTGACAGGCTTTGAGTCTGACATGGCGCCAGCAACTCTGACCCTGTGGGTTCTGTCACTCAGCCAGTTTGCAACCCATCTTGTGATGTATGGGTTAACATTTAAGCTGATGAGTTTTTCAATGATACCAGAGTGGGGTATTGTATCAAGGCCTTCGCCAGATCGAGGTAGGCTGTATGGACTGCCTTTCCCTCATCAATGGCTTTGGTGACTGTTTCAAAAGTCAACCAAGTTTAGAAGGCATGATCTGCCTTTGACAAAGCCAAACTGGGATGGATCCAAAGTCTGCAAATTCCCTATGTCTTTATTTATGAGGTCCATTATGATCCTCTCCATGGCTTTGCAGATAAGGCTTGTCAAGCTAATGGGCGGTAATTTCCAGGGTCGGTGGAGGCACCGCCTTTGTGAAGTGGGACCACAGTTGCAGTGCGCCACTCCTGGGTACGTATCCAGAGGTAAGACTATGATTAAACAGCTGTCCTAGCTGTGGGTTTAATTCCTCATTGAGTTCGTGGAGCACACAGCCGGGGACACTATCAGGTCCCATGGATGCTGTGTTTTTTGCTTTGGAGAGAGCAGTTCTCAGTTGGGCGTTGGAGATGTTTGGGGGCTGCAATCCCTTGGGATAGATATCTCTCCTTTTGGGGAGAAGTTTGCACTGAACCTGTCAGCCAGTATGTTGGCAATGTCTGTAGGATCAGTAATCTTCACATCATTTTGAACTAGTTCTGAGCATATCTGGGAGTTTCCTCCCAGGTTTCTAACATAGCTAAAGAAGGCCTTATGATTGTCTTTTGAGTCTTTAGCTATTTTTCTCTCAAAATTTGCTTTGGATGATTTTATGAGAGCTCTTAGTTTTTACTTATAGTGATCAAGGGTGTCTTACCTTTTAAGGATTTTGCTCTATCTTGTAGTAGCTTCCTCCTTTTGTTGTAGAGTTTGTTTATGGCTGGGGTCCACCAGACTGGATGCTTGCCTTTGGTACAAAGAGTCTTTGTTTTGCTTGGGATTGCCTTATCCATGCAGTCCTGCAGGTGCTGGTAGAAGGCATTTGTAAGTGATTCAGTGGCTTGAGTACTGTTTTCCGCCAGCTCGGGGGCCTTAAAGGAGACCACACTAGTCTTTAGAAGTGTGAAGTCGGCTTTCGAGAAGTTCTTTACTGTGGTCTTTTTTATTTCAGGTGGGGGTGGGATGAGGACCTCCAGCAAGATTAGCTTGTGATCTGATCTCACCAGTGAGGGGTATACTTCCGGTGTTGAACATTGTGCTCCCATGTTCGTGATGATGAGATCAAGTATGTTTTCTCCTCTTGTGGGGATGGTGACTAGTTGTTCCATGGCATTTGAGTTTATGAATTCCAGGAACTTTGGGGCTAGGGTGTTTGGGCTTGAGTAGTGTTCCCAGTCTATATTAGGGTAATTGAAGTCACCTAGTATGATGGTGTTTGGTGATACATTTATCCCCTCTAGTGTTTTCAGGAAGGCCATGTGAGGTTCCTGAGTTTGTGAGGGTGGCCTGTAACATGCTACAATTTGCAGAGCAGTCTTGCCTATGGTTAATTGCACCTGGATGGTCTCCGATGCATCGTGCGTTGCCACCAGTCTTGAGGTGTGGGTGTCCTTGATGAATATGGATACCCCCCCTCCTTTCTTGGTATTGTCCGGGTTTTGGGGCCGGAACGCATGATAAGAGGTAAAACCTGATAGTGCTGGGGTGCTCTCAGGAGCCTTGAACCAGGTTTCTGTCACTGCACAGACATCGATGTTCTCCATACTGAGAAGGGCCTCGAGTGCGTGCATTTTGAGATTTAGACTTCTGGCGTTGAGCAGCATTACCCTTAGTTTTTTTCCTTTTTTGTGTTCTAGGGTGGTAGGTTTAGAATTTGAGCCTTGCCTAAAAAAGGCACTATGGGGGTGGCAAGAGCCTTTGCCAATATCCGGAATCCCAGGGGTGACAGGTGCAAGCCGTCCCTTGCGAAGCAGCGTGGCTTGTCCAGCATGTCATCCCAGGCAGACAGACATTGGATCCCCTTTGAATGACACCAGAGTTTAAGCCAATTGTTAAAGCTGATAATCTTATCTCTGTATTGTGGCATCATTCTTGTTGAAGGTAGGATACTGCTCAAGGTCAGGGTCATACCTGCCTGGGCTACATAATCAGAGAGCTCCTCGATGTCTCTTTTCATGTAGTCCAAGGAGGTACGTCTCAGGTCGTTTACACCAGCATGGACAATGACTGAATCGTATTTGTACCTGCTGTTGAGAGACCTGAGTGCTTGCGTTATGTGGCGGATTCTAGCGCCCGACAGGCAGCTTACTGTGACCTTCTCCTTACTCAGTCTGGTGAGCGGGACGTCAGTGTGTCTGACTATGGAGTCACCAATGACTAGTGTGTCTGGCATTGTGTTTGGCCTTAAGGGCTGTGACTGTTTGACACTCTGACTGTGAGGTCTATGTGTTGCAGGTGTTGTGTTCTGAGGTGGTGGTGGTTTGGGTGTCTGCTTTGGTGGCCTCTGCTGTTTTGGTAGATTTTTGATCAGAGCCGCCGAGTATGTCTTTGTGTGTTTATGTGTATGATTTGAGGTTGTGATGGTACTATGTGAGACTGGGTCTATAGTGTGTGTGGTAACCTTCTCCTCCTGACTGGTCTTGCCAGTCCTATGTTGAGAGAGCTCAGCCTCCAGTTTGGCCATATAGTTGCATCTCTCGCATGTATTTGTGTTTTGTGGGAGAAGGAGAGGGTTGTCTGTGTACATGAGGCAATTGTAACATTGCCTCAATATTCCCAGGTTCACCAGCTGAGCAGGAGAGGACACTAGCAACTGATCCTCGACATGCTAGAAGGACTAGACAAAAAACTTTAAAAGAGATTCCGGGGACGTGGGTGACCGAGAAATGGGGTTTGCCTTTTGGGGTGCTATCTATAAGAGTGCCGTATCAAGGTAATAAGTACTGTAGGAGCAAGTGCTAGGTTTAACAGATAGAGAAAAGTCTACTTGGAGTCAAGTAGAGATGATCTTTTTAGGTATTAGAGAAAGTGCTAGTAACAGGGATGCTTAAAGGTAAGATTGAAAAGAATGCACTCTGCAGTGTGCACTAGAGAAGTTAGATATGGAAGTAGGTAACTTGAGTTTTACCTGTTTAAAAAGTTAAGGTTTAGTGGAGAGTTACTATTTTTAAAACAGCAAGATGGACTGAAAGGGGTGGTTACTTTTGTATTTTGGTACTGTGAAATACTGTAGGATGGCCAATAAATTTAAATAATTGAAGGGGTGGGATTTCAAAAAGTGATGGTTTTGTGATTACTCACATAAGCCAGTAAAAGTAGAGAGAAATGAGATATATGGTCAGATTAACATAAGAGGCGGGCAACTAGAAAGACAGTGGTATTTAACAAGACAACTTAAATGGGTGGGAGGGAGAGAAAAAATTCTGCCTGACTCAGAACAGAGAGAGCTGTGGTCTCTTTTGAAGTTTTAATATGCTGTTAAAACAGAATGCAAGCAAAACACAAGGTAAAGAAAACAAACTACAGTATTCAAAATATAGAAAGGCAATACAGAAATACAAAAGATAACAGCAAACTAACCTTTCCTTCACAGCAAAGTGTAGCAGAGTCTGGATGACACTAATATACTTCTGCTGAACTAAGTAAAGAAGCCATCTTAGACTTGTTCTCATGTTTCAAAACTTTTACTATGTTTGGATCTGATGAGGTCAGCAAATATGAATGCAGCCATATGATTGTAAATCTATGCATGTAATCAATTTCCAGGAGGCTCATACCTCATTTAGAATGAGGAATATATAATCTTAGTATACACACTGATTTTTAAAAATCATGTTTAAGTGTGAAGCACTTTTCTTGTTTTCCAAACCAACTGATCCAATACCTTTTGGGACCAGTCAATCACCCCAAAACTATAAGATAGAACAGGAAGAGCAAATTGGTTTATAGCTTGGACTTTGTCCCTAGATGTAAGGATTGCTTTCAGTATTAATTTTAGTCTTCTTAAATATTCATCACTGAGTTTTGTTCACATTTGTTCATATTTTATTATCAATCCTTCATCAATTCCGAAATACTTATACACTCCCTCCTGCTCAAGTTCGTTTATATGATATTCCTGTCCCAGGTTGATGTTTTCTTGGTGCTGCAGCTTTCCTGCTTTAAATGTTGCTTTTACACATTTATCAAGAACAAATGACATTCTTATATCAGCTGAGAAAGTTCTGACCACTTCCAGTTTTGTGTTCAGTTCCTCATCTTATGAACTATACAGTTTTAAATCGTTCACAAAAAGAATATGAGAAGTCTATGCACTTTGTTGTTGTCTGGGAGCCACATTGTAGCCATGACCTGTAGCCATGACCTAATTTGATGAGGAGACAGTTTAATGGGCTAAAGACAAGACAAAAGAGCAATGGTAAGCCAGCATCACCCTGAAATATCCCCTTTGAATTCTTATCCCTGGGTTAGTAATTTGTCCTTTATTATGGGTTAGCTGCAAAGTGATTTGCCACTGTTTCGTGTTCACTTTGATGCAACAGATCAATGCACAATGTATCTTGTATATCTGTAAGCACTCCTTTATCCATAAGTGTTGGATGCTGTCAAACACTGTTTTATAATCTGTCCATGTCATACTTAGGTTCTTCCCATTTACAATTCTCCATTATGACTTTTTAAAAAAACAGATGATCCTTTGTTCTGCATGACTTTCATCTGTTACCCTTTGTCCAATTGCCTGATTGAGTTTTCTTTTAAATGACTATAAACTCTTTCAGCATAAATTCCAGTATATAGTTTATACATGGTTAGAAGGCAAGCTACAGGTTCATAGGAGATTATTAGGCTAAATGTTCTATAGGTTTTAGGGTAGCTTGCAGGTTCACTCCTAAAGAGGAGCATCATTTTTCCTGTTGTTAACCAGATTGATGTCTGTCTGGGGTACACATATAAGTTCTTACTTAGTGCTAAATCTTCATGGGGTTTTATTACTTTTGCTTCAGTTTCTCTGGCTGTTAGTATCCCAGCTCATGTCCTAGACATCCTTACTGCTCTTTTTTTTTTTTTTTTAATATCCACTCGACATTGTTGTTGTGTACCACAGGGTCTTCATAAATATTTCTCCAGAATGTATCTATTTCTCTTGTTTAGTGGCATTTCTGTTCCTTTTGCTTTATTTCCCAGTTCTCTATAAAACATTTTGGGTCATCAATGAATTTCTGATTTTTGTACTTTTCCTTTTTATTTATCAGCATATTTTCTAAGTTTTTATGCCTGTGTTGAAGTCTTATTATTGGCAATAGTGTATGATTAACCCTGGCCAGTTCTAATACTGTGAGTTGTTTTTTACCATGTCTGTTTTTCTAAGTATTTTTGTTACTCTGCAATAGTGTATGATTAACCCTGGTCAGTTCTAATACTGTGAGTTGTTTTTTACCATGTCTGTTTTTCTAAGTATTTTGTTACTCTGCAATAGTGTATGATTAACCCTGGTCAGTTCTAATACTGTGAGTTGTTTTTTACCATGTCTGTTTTTCTAAGTATTTTTGTTACTCTCTTCCCTTTTCTATATGTTTCTCTTAATTGCTTTATAGTTTTCTTTTTTAGATACATCCACGATGGTATTTTATTTCTTCCCTTCGTTTCTTTTGCTGCTCTGTGTTTTTGTACTTTATCTGTTACATTTTATTAATTTAGCTGCACATAAATATATTTGATGTACTTCTGTTATACCATATGATTTTTGTTAATAGTCTTGATTACTGTGTTCATCTGTTTTATCAGAGTTCTAACATTTCGGGTCTTATTTATTTTATGTAATCTCTTTCTTTCATCAACCTAAATATATCTATCCATCTCTATTAAATCAAGCAACTCTTCCCTTAATTTGTTCTCTGTTTCCTGCGGGCATTCTACAGAAAGTTCCAGAACATCTTCTTGTGAAATATCCTCCTCAGCTGCATCGTACGTCATCTGCTGCTCGTTCATATGAGAACTTATTGGCCCACCACCCTACAACATCGTCTGCTATCCTCCTGAGCTGCATCGTACGTCATCTGCTGCTCATTCATATGAGAACTTATTGGCCCACCACCCTACAACATTGTCTGCTATCCTCCTCAGCTGCATCGTACGTCATCTGCTGCTCATTCATATGAGAACTCATTGGCCCACCACCCTACAACATCGTCTGCTATCCTCCTGAGCTGCATTGTACGTCATCTGCTGCTCATTCATATGAGAACTTATTGGCCCACCACCTTACAACATTGTCTGCTATCCTCCTGAGCTGCATCGTACGTCATCTGCTGCTCATTCATATGAGAACTCATTGGCCCACCACCCTACAACATTGTCTGCTATCCTCCTCAGCTGCATCGTACGTCATCTGCTGCTCGTTCATATGAGAACTTATTGGCCCACCACCCTGCAACATTGTCTGCTATCCTCCTCAGCTGCATCGTACGTCATCTGCTGCTCGTTCATATGAGAACTCATTGGCCCACCACCCTACAACATTGTCTGCTATCCTCCTGAGCTGCATCGTACGTCATCTGCTGCTCATTCATATGAGAACTCATTGGCCCACCACCCTACAACATCGTCTGCTATCCTCCTGAGCTGCATCGTACGTCATCTGCTGCTCATTCATATGAGAACTTATTGGCCCACCACCCTACAACATTGTCTGCTATCCTCCTCAGCTGCATCGTACGTCATCTGCTGCTCATTCATATGAGAACTCATTGGCCCATCACCCTACAACATCATCTGCATCAGACTTCCCATTGTTTCCTGCTCCTTCATTTGCTTTCGTGTTGCAACTCCAACTGAATTTTTCTACTGGTTTGCTACTGATATTGCCAGAACATCATAATGTATCAGATGCTTCCCATCCCACCTGTTTCCCCTTAGTTTGAGGACTCGTTGTTTCATCATACTGTGACATTACCCGAGTTGGATTTGCTGCACTAAATCCTTTACTTTGCAGGTAATCCACAGCTGCATTTTCTATTTTTTAACTTCTTCATTAATAATCCTCTTTTCTACTTCCGCCTTGTTTTCTTATTTTTTGTATTGTGAAATTTTCCTTATCCATGTGCCTTTGCATCTCTTAAAACATCTTTAGTGCTGCCTTTTTGTATTGATTTGTTTTGCTTTCTCCTTTGCATAAATATTGCAACTTATCAAATCTCTTTTCTTTAGCATGTCAATATTTCTTCTTCAGATGTCTCCTGCTCCACCTGTTTCTCCTTAATTTGGGGACTCATTATTCCATCATGCAGTGACATAACCTGTGTTAGACTTTCTATACTAAACCTTTCACTTCACAGGTTTTCCGTAACTTTGTTTTCTCATGTTTAAGTTCTACCTCCCTAATCCTCTGTTCTAAACTCTCCATTTGTGTTCTTATATTCTGTATTTTGAAATTTCACATATCTGGGTGCTATTGTTTATATTTCTCTTTAAATATCTTCGGAACTACTTTTTTGCATTAATTCATTTTGCTTTGTCCTTTGAATAAATGTTGTACCATATTAGATCTCTTTTTTCTTTCCCATGCTTACGATTTGTTTTTATACCTCACAAAAAACTCTTGGTTTTATTCTTTATGATTCTGCACTTTCTCTGTCACTTCTTTTTCTAGGTGGCCCAAAGTTTCTTTGTCTGTGTAATATTTTTTATGAATCTATGGTACTAATGAAAGGAATCTGCATCTGAAGCTTTTTGACAGTTTTTTTTTTTTTTGTGCAAGAATTTTTCTTTCCTCAAATGTCTCTCTTAATCTTTCTGAATATCTTCTGTCTGGAAATTCTGGGCTTCTTGCATAATAGTAACATCATTTCTTCATTATCCTCAATAGCCACTTTGTCATCTGAGTGACTTTTTTGATCTGTAGGTTTTTATGTTTTTTGTAGATTACTCTTCCTTGTGCAACAGGAGGGCCATCCTCCTCCTGGGCCTGGCCTAGCCACATTGTAGGAATGTTTCCATGTTTTGAGGATTCAACACTGACATTTTCTCCAGTCCTGGCACTAGTATGCCTACCAGGATTGGACTTGTGCACCAAGCTGTCTTTTTGTTTTTAACCTACCTCTCTCTAATATATATATATATATATATATATATATATATATATATATATATATATATTAGAAATCGTCTATATGTCAGTGCTGTCTTTGTGAGATAGTGATAGCAGGGTGCACCAGGTGAAGGTGCCCACCAGGATGTGAGGGGGAGTTGGCTCCAGCCGCACTATTCTCCTTTTCCTGCTGATTTCATCGTCTCCCCATTTAGACCCCCCCCCTGTAATGTTCCCTGTTGTAACCTGCAATGCCCATCACATGTTTATGAAAATCAATGACTGATGGGGATTTCCATAAGTCATATATTCAGTGACTGATTTATGGATACGTTCTGATGCTTAGTAATATAGTAGTCTTTGTGAGTATATTCAATGTGACAGAGGCAGCATTAAGATGACTTTAAATGTACACTATTTCTTGTGGTGATATGTAGCTTATTTTTATATGATGACTTTTTTCCTAACTGTTTCTGTATAACTTCCAGTATGTGTGTTGCATACCATATAATGACAGTAACATTTTTATGATGTGTGTCACTGTCTGCGATAATACATGAGATGCATCCTACATTCTTGGGGTACACTTGCTCGTTCTGTTTGCATGTACATGTAACTGTGGCAACACCATTGCTGTAATACTGGGTTTGTGGTACATTGGTTATTTGTTTGTCTATTCCTTGTTATAATATCCACTGATATGGGGGTCTAATCTCACTTTTGCACATATGACCTCTACAACATTGTTAAATGGATCAATAGATGTTCTGATGTTGTTAGCCCATATGGATTACATACTCAGACATGTTTTTCATGTCCATTCAGATTATCTGTATATAACAGTGGTATGCTTGAAACAGATTGTTTTGCATAGCTATACAGTGTAACTGAGTGGAGAGCCACTCAACTGACATATGCTTTTAACATTATCATGTCAATATGTGAGCCCCTATATAAATTCTAGGATGTGCATATCACCCTGTGTTCCAGATGTTGGTCAGAAATAGGAGAGACAATTTCTCAGACAGAACAATATAATAATCGAGGTTCTGTACTAGCATGTCCACAGCCTACTTGGATCAACAGGCAGTACTGTCTGAAAGAATCAAGTGTGGATGGACCTGACAAACATGATCAATACTGTGTGTGGTCACAATAGATCCAGGGAGGCATCTTGGTGATATGCAGACAACAAACTCCGCCACTGCGAGAGGACAAGGAATGCCACTGGAGATTGGTCACCTTTGCCTCCCCTGGATTAGATAACAATGTTCTTGGCCTTACATCATGCCACCAGCTGGGCTCATTGGATACCTGGGGGATTGATTGAAGCAGGTGTTCCAGAATGCACAGGTATGACCAATGTTCACAAACACTGCAACATATGCCATTTCCCATTAAAGGACATTAATCCACAATAAGTACTGTATTGATATGTTTGTTTTCCAGCAGCAGAAGTACAGTGTGAATGTGAAAGCACACCTGATGTAGATGCATAAAGTAAGTGTTATAGCCTGTTGTTTTAACAGCACAGTAACACTCTCAACAACATGTGTGATGCTGTATTTTTCAACTGCATAGGTCCCTCACCATCTGCACAGCAGCAGCACGTCATGTAAGTGTCCCAATATCCTGTTAGTTGTTGTGTGCCTCTGTCTTCTGTTATGAATGTGCAGTATGCTCACATGTTGATGTTTGTGTGCCATTTTAACATAATGTACAGACATACCAGGTAAGGTTGCCCATCTTGTTGATATAATGCAGTACATTTTAGCACATCTGTGATTTAGGATATTCACATTGCCTTGTTTCCTACACAGGTACATCTGGCCAACATGTGCACTATTTGTTGCATAACTGTCTCCATATCCTGAAGTATGATCCATAGTTCATAGGAGCACATGATCACAGGAGATTACTAGGCTATTGACCCAGAGGTCATTTTAAGCCTAGCAGTTTCAATTCAATGTAATACCATAGTAGTAGTCAATACCCAGGATTGCATTTAGTGATGACTGCCCATGTCCAGAAGGGTTGTGGCCACTATCCCCAGTAAGAATTTACGATGCTCCATCCACTCATCCAGGTTCCCCTTGAACAATGTCATAGACATACTCTGTTTCACATGAATTGGTACCCTGTTCCAAAGATGTGGGCAGTTGCTGGGAGATAAATCTGTCCCTCCAGCATGTCCAATTTAAGTCACAGGCTATATTTAAGTCCCTGGAATGGGTAGCCCTAGACCCACTTTATTTATAGATATGCAGTAAGTTCATTAGGTTTGAGTCTAGAGTTGCGCTGCATGTGCTTTGTACAGTACATGTCGAACGGGGCATTATACTCAATTATGGGCCTGATAAGTGCAGAGTATAGAGGGGATATAACCTCTTTTGCTTTCAAGATGACATTTTTACTAATCAAATGAGCTACGTGGAAAGCTTTCTTTACAATGATAGACACTTGGTGGTCGAAGTTAAGGTCGTAGTCAACCTGTGATCCCAGGTCACTAACCACTTAATGGGTACTTAGGATATTGTTATTGATTTGATAGAGTGAAGGGACATCACTTGTGCCAAAGGGAATGATGATGCATTTCTTTGCATTCAGTTTGAGACCTTGACTAATACATCAGTCATTGGTCTGTGTGAGACCATCCTGGAGTACACTGACAATTTGGGGAATCAATGATTGCACCTAGTTTGCAGTTGTCTGCAAACATGGTCAGGCACAACCCTTTAGTTTTGACCTGAACTTTTGAGACGCATATACCAAACAGTAGGAGGCACAGCACTGACCTCTGTGGCACCCTACTGGTAACAGGTCTGCCAGTCGATGTGGAGTCACGCACTTTGATAGTGTGTGTCCAGTTTGTGAGCCAGTTGGCAACCCATCTTACAACTAAGGGGTTTACATTCATTTTGGTAAGTTTATCGGTAATGCCTGAATGTAGGATTGTGTCAAAAGCTTCTGCTAAGTCGAGGTATGCTGTGTGCACAGACTTGCCCTCACCAATGGCCTTGCTCACACTTTCAAAGAAATCCACCAGATTCAACAGGCAAGATCTGTCCTTCATGAAGCCGAATTGGGTAGGATCCAGGGTTTGGAAGTCACTTATGTCTTTATTTATAAGGTCCATAATGATACATTCTACAACCTTACAGATGAGGCTGGTTAGGCTTATGGGTCTGTAATTCCCTGGGACTGTTGCTAGGTCACCTTTGTGGAGGGGAATAACTGTAGCTGTTCTCCATTCTGCAGGAACAAAGCTTGTGGTTAAGCTATGATTGAAAAGGGTACTTAGTGATGATGCTAGTTCATGTTTTATCCTGTTTAGAAGACAGTCTGGGATGTCATCTGATCCCATAGAGGCCATGTTAATTGCCTTGGACAGGGCTTTGATGATCTATTCTTCAGATATGTAAGGTGGGGGGAAAGTTTGGGGGAGAATTTGTTGTAAGTTAGGAGGGAATAAGGGAGTGAAATTTTCACCAGACCTATCTACTATCAGGTTCTCTATCTCTGTGGGGTCAGTGTGTGTGTGATACCATTGTCCACCAGTTCGGCACATGCTTGGGTCCTACCCTTTAGGTTTCGTACATAGCTGTAAAAGGCCTTATGGTTATCATAGCAGTACTTGCTTGGTTTCTCTCAAAGGGGTTCTTGGTTCTGTGCCTCTGCCTCCTGTTAGATCTGTGGGGAATACTCACATGTTGATGTTTGTGTGCTTTGTTATGCTACATGTGCTGTATTACAATGCAAGATATGCTCACCAAACAGGGAGGACATATCAGGTAAGTCAGTGTATCTGTTTGCTACATTTCACTATTGATAATCACATCTGTGTCCTTCATGACTACTGTTTTCTTGTTCACCTGCCTCAGGCAACTGCAATCTGCACATCATCCTCACCCATCAGATATGTATGTATATTACCTCTTGTGTATTATACCTCAGGTGGGATGGCACACAATGTCTGGTATGTGCTTAATGATGATGTTTGTATGTCTATCTTTTCACATGACAGTGGTATGTCAACCCTCACCTGCAGCAGAGGAGTTGTATTAGGGCATGCCGGGTAGGTTTTAGTATCTGTATGCAATGCCTGGTATGTGCTTAATGATAATGTTTGTATGTCTATCTTTTCACATGACAGTGGTATGCCAACCCTCACCTGTGGCAGAGAAGTTGTAGTAGGGCAGGTCAGGTAGGTTTTAGTATCTGTCATATTAGTTTGATATCTACATACATATCATCTTTCAGTGGTATAGAGTCTCTGAATCCCACAGCCATGTCATCCTGGTAAGTCCATATCATCTTTAGCATTGTAGCCATATAATTATCCCAGATTTCAGTCCTGTGCTGCATCATTTGATTTCTGTGATGGTAGGTGACATGTCATCTGTCTCTTTTTGTAGCACACCCACTTCCTGAGTCTTCCAGTAGCTTGTCCACTGATCCTGAGTTGGGGTGTGTTGTGCCTAACTATGATAGTATGGCCCATAGTACATTGGCCAATGCACTTGGTTCATTCTCTTGGCCCAGAAGGGGACAGCTATGTGGTAAATGGTGTAGCCTCCAATATGGAGGATACTCTGACCAGACATGCTGATGATAATGTGTGAACATCAGATGATGGACATGATGATGACCATGACACACTGTCCCATGCAGAGTCTGGTAATTATGGTGATTCTTCCCAGCAAAGGTTGGCACTGCCCATAAGAGTACACATGAGAGTGTATCTGATATGCATGGACATGTGTCAGAAGGAGTTTGCCTACTATTACAGACACATGAACATTCACAGTGACACCATGGTTCTAACCTGTGTGCACCTGATTGTGCCACCTATCATGTAGCCACCAGCTGTGTGTGTTTCATAAATGTCAGGAGTGCAGACTTGGGGAGGTCATCTCAGCAGTAGTTGCACAGCATGACAGTGTGGTATCTGTTGCACACTCTGTTGAAAGCCTTGTTATGGCTGTGATAGAGCAGTGCAGCAGTACTAACCAGGTGTTATATTCACGGGGGATCATGGTAGCACTGACTGCATAGCATGACAGTGAGGTATCTGTTGCACACACTGTTGAAAGCCTTGCTATGGCTGTGCTAGAGCAGTGATGTAGTACTAACCAGGTGTTACTTGCATGGGGAGGTCATAGCAGTACCGGCTGACAGCATGACAATATGGTATCTGTTGCATGTTCTGTTGAAAGCCTTGTTATGCCTGTGCTAGAGCAGTGCTGTAGTACTAACCAGGCGTCACATGCATGGGGCGGTGATGGCAGCACTGACTGCACAACATGACAGTGTAGTATCTGCTGAACACTCTTTTGAAAGCCTTGTTATGGCTTTGCTAGAGCAGTGCTGTAGTACTAAGCAGGTGTTACATGCATGGGAGGTCACGGCACTACCGGCTGCACAGCATGACAATGTGGTATCTGTTGCATGCTCTATTTAAAGCCTTGTTATGCCTATGCTAGAGCATTGCTGTAGTACTAAACAGGTGTTACATGCATGGGGAGGTGATGGCAGCACCGACTTCACAACATGACAGTGTTGTATCTGTTGCATGCTCTCTTGAAAGCCTTGTTATGGCTGTGCTAGAGCAGTGCTGTAGTACTAAGCAGGTGTTACATGCATGGGAAGGTGATGGCAGCACTCACTGCACAACATGACAGTGTGGCATCTGCTGAACACTCTTTTGAAAGCCTTGTTATGGCTGTGCTAGAGCAGTGCTGTAGTACTAACCAGGTATTACATGCATGGGGAGGTCATTGCAGCAGTGACTGTGCAGCATGACAGGGTGGTATCTGTTGCACACTCTGTAGAAATCCTTGTTAATGCTGTGCTAGAGCAGTGCTGTAGTACTAACCAGGTGTTGCATGCACGGGAGGACATGGCAGCACTGACTGCAGAACATGACAGTGTGGTATCTGTTGCACAATCTGTTGAAAGCCTTGGTATGCCTGTGCTAGAACAGTGCTGTAATACTAACAGGTGTTACATACATGGGAGGTCATGGCAGACTTGGCTGCACAGCATGACAGTGTGGTATTTGTTGCATGCTCTGTTGAAAGCCTTGTTATGACTGTGCTAGAGCAGTGCTGTAGTACTAACCAGGTGTTACATCCATGAGAGGACATAGCAGCACTGACTGCACAGCACAACAGTGGGGTAACTGTTGCACACTCTGTTGAAAGCCTTGTTACAGCTGTGCCAGAGCAGTGTTGTAGTACTAACCAGTTGTTGCATGAGTGGAGAGGTCATGGCCACAGTGGCTTCACAGCATGACAGTGTGGTATCTGTTGCACAATCTGTTGAAACCTTAGTATGCCTGTGCTAGAAAAGTACTGTAGTACTAGCCAAGTGTTACATACATGAGAGGTCATAGCAGTACTCCCTGCACACATGAAAGTGTGGTATCTGCTGCATGGTCTGTTGAAAGCCTTGTTATGGCTATGCTAGAGCAGTGCTGTAGTACTAACCAAATGTTGCGTGCATGGTGAGGTCATGGCAGCACTGACTGCACTGCATAACAGTGTGGTATCTGTTGCATGTTTTGTTGAAAGCCCTGTTATGGCTGTGATACAGCAGTTCTGTAGTAATAACTAGGTGATACATGCATGGGGAGGTCATTGCACCACTAGCTGCACACCATAGAAGTGTGGTATCTGTTGCATGCTCTGTTGAAAGCTTTGTTATGGCTGTGCTAGAGCAGTGTTGTAGTACTAACCAGGTGTTAAATACATGGGAAGGTCATGGCAGCTCAGCCTGCACAGCATGACAGTGTTGGATCTGTTGCACACCCTGTTGAGAGACTTGTTATGGCTGTGCTAGAGCAGTGCTGTAGTACTAACCAGGTGTTGCATCCATGGGAGGACATAGCACCACTGATTGCACAGCATGACAGAGGGGTAACTGTTGCACACTCTGATGAAAGGCTTGTTATGGCTGTGCAAGAGCAGTGTTGTAATACTAACCAGGTGCTACATGCATGGAGTGGTCATGGCAGCACTGGCTGCACAGCATGAACATGTGGTATCTGTTGCACAATCTGTTGAAAGCCTTGGTATGGCTGTGCTAGAGGAGTGCTGCAGTACTAACCAGGTATTACATACATGAGAGGTCATGGCAGTACTAGCTGCACATCATGAAAGTGTGGTATATGTTGCATGCTCTTTAGAAAGCCTTGTTATGGCTGCACTAGAGCAGTTCTGTAGTACTAACCAGGCGTTGCATGCATGGTGAGGTCTTGGGAGCACAGACTGCACTGCATGACAGTGTGGTATCTGTTGCATGCTCTGTTCAAAGCCTTATGGCTGTGCTAGAACAGTGCTGTAGTGCTAACTAGGTGTACCATGCATGGGGAGGTCATGGCAGCACTAGCTGCATAGCATGATAGTGTAGTATCTGCTGCACACACTGTTGAAAGTCTTGTTATGGCAGTGCTAGCGCAGTGCTGTAATCCTTAACAGGTGTAACATGCATGGGGCGGTCATGGCAACACTGAATGCACTGCATGACAGTGTGGTATCTGTTGTGTGCTCTGTTGAAGGCCTTGTTATGGCTGCACTAGAGCAGTGCTGTAGTGCTAACTAGGTGTACCATGCATGGGGAGGTCATGGCAGCACTGACTGCACAACATGACAGTATGGTATCTGTTGTACACTCTGCTAAAACCCTTGTTACAGCTGTGCTAGAGCAGTACTCTAGTACTAACCAGGTGTTACACATATGGGGAGGTCATGGCAGCACTGGCTGCACAACATGACAGTATGGTATCTGTAGCACACTCTCTTGAAAGCCTTGTTTTGCCTGTACTTGAGCAGTGCAGTAGTACTAACCAGGTGTTACATGCATGGGGCGGTCATGGCCGCACTGACTGTACTGCATGACAGTGCGCTATCTGCTGCATGCTCTGTTGAAAGCCCTGTTATGGTGGTGCAAGAGCAGTGCTGCAGTACTAACCAGGTGTTACATGCATGAGGTGTTCATGGCAGCACTGACTGCACGTACAGTCAGTGCGGCCATGACTGCCCCATGCATGTAACACCTGGTTAGTACTACTGCACTGCTCAAGCAAAGGAAAAACAAGGCTTTCAAGAGAGTGTGCTAGAGATACCACACTGGCTCTGTTGAAAGCATTGTTATGGCAGTTCTAGACTAGTGCTGAAGAACTAACCAAGTGTTGCATGCATGGGGAGGTCATGGCAGCATTAGCTGCACTGCATAACAGTGTGGTATCTATTTAATGCTCTGTTGAAAGCCGTGTCATGTCTGTGCTTGAGCAGTGCTATAGTACTAACCACATGTTACATGCATGGGGAGGTCATGGCAGCACTGGCTGCATAGAATGACAGTGTGATTTCTGCTGCACAGTCTGTTGAAAGACTTGTTATGGCTGTGATAGAGCTTTTCAACAGTACTAACCAGGTGTTACATTCATGGGCAGTCATGGCAGCACTGACTGTACAGCATGACAGTGTGGTATCTGTTGCACACTCTGTTGAAAGCCTTGTTATGGCTGTGATAGAGCAGTGCAGCAGTACTAACCAGGTGTTATATTCACGGGGGATCATGGTAGCACTGACTGCATAGCATGACAGTGTGGTATCTGTTGCACACTCTGTTGAAAGCCTTGTTATGGCTGTGATAGAGCAGTGCAGCAGTATTAACAGGGTGTTACATTCACGGGGGGCTCATGGCAGCACTGACTGCACAACATGACAGTGTGGTATCTGTTGCACACAGTGTTGAATGCCTTGTTTTGGCTGTGCTAGAGCCGTGCTGTAGTACTTAACATGTGTAACATGCATAGGGAGGTCATGGCAGCACTGGCTTCACAGCATGACTGTGTGGTATCTGTTGCATTCTCTGTTAAAAGCCTAGTTATGGCAGTGATAGAGCAGTGCTGTAGTACTAACTAGGTTTTACATGTATGGAGAGGTTATGGCAGCACTGACTGTACAGCATGACAGTGTGGTATCTGTTGCGCACTCCATTGAAAGCCTTTTTATGGCTGTGCTAGAGCAGTGCTGTAGTACTAACCAGGTGTAACATGCATGGGGAGGTGATGGCAGCACTGACTGCACAGCATGAGAGTATGGCATCTGTTGTATGCTCTGTTGAAGGCCTTGTTATGGCTGCACTAGAGCAGTGCTGTAGTACTTACCAGGTGCTACATGCATGGGGAGGTAATGACAGCACTGGCTACTCAGTATGGCAATGTGGTATCTGTTGCAAGCTCCATTGTAAGCCTTGTTATGCCTGTGCTAGAGCAGAGCTGTAGTACTAACCAGGTGTTCCATGCATGTGGAGATCATGGCAGCACTGGCTACTCAGTATGGCAATGTGGCATCTGTTGCAAGCTCCATTGTAAGCCTTGTTATGCCTGTGCTAGAGCAGAGCTGTAGTACTAACCAGGTGTTCCATGCATGTGGAGATCATGGCAGCACTGGCTGCACAGCATGACAGTTTGGTATCTCTTGCAAGCTCTGTGATGGCATTGTTATGGCTATGCTAGTAAAAACCAGGGGTTGCATGCATGGGGAGGTCATGGCAGCATTGACTGCACAGCATGAAAGTAGGGTATGTGTTGCATGTTTTGTTAAAAGCCTTGTTATGGCTGTGCAAGAGCAGTACTGTAGCACTAACCAGGTGTTACATGCATGGAGAGGTCATGGCAGCACTGACTGCACAGGATGACAGTGTGGCATTTCTGCACACTTTGTTTAAAGCCTTTTTATGGCAGTACTGGAGCAGTGCTGTAGTATGAACCAGGATGTTATGTGCCGTGACCCTCATGAGCAGATTACCTGCAGTGGGGGAAGGCAGACCTCCTCATATTAGACTCACATATGGCCATGGTCCATGCACATTCTTTGTTGGTCACTTCACTATGAGTCTGGCAGTCACATCCAGACAGTCATGTTGCACTATTGCTCCTTGAGTGGGAAGTTGGCATAGTGGCTATAGTGCTCACCTTAAAGCACAACGTGCAGTGTTTGATTCTCACATGGAGTAATTGGCTAGGCTTAAAATGGCCCACAAGGGCAGTTTTCCTAGTAGTAACCTATGAAGCTATGTACCTACACTGTGTGCCAGAATTCCAGTGTCACCACATCCAGCTTCTCAATGCGGCAGCTTGGGCCAAGAGTAATACTACAGATGAGCCAATGCGTATCATGTTGTGTCGTTCTGATCCTGTGGCAATGATGACCGCCATGCTGACCACTGACTAATTTGCAGGTGGTTTTTCAAATATTTGATAGCACAGGATTTTTCTAATCATTTATGTGAGCTAGCAGACTAGTTTCAGGTTTTGATATGTAATACTTATTTGTCATTGTTATATGTTAGTACAGATATTGGTTACAGTACTGCTCTATGTAACTTCATGCTTCTATGTTTGCATGTCTTGCTAGTTGACATATAACCATATTTTCATGATTAATGCAGATCGATATGTGTCTATATACCTTTGGAAAGTTGTCCAAGGGATTGCAGAAGTATATAAATACTGAGCACATGCAAGCTAGACGGCCATTTTGTAGTTAACTGTTGCGATGGAAGCATGTATGTATGTAAGGTCTGTCTGTTAACTAGTTCATTCATATTTAATGATGCTGCTATCTATCCTGTTCTGTTTTTATTTATTAAAACATCTAAATGAACCCAAAGCCTTCTTGTTATATGTGTTAAGAGAGGAACAACTGACATGGTGTCAGAAGTGGCATGTCTAAAAGGGCATGGAGTCAGAAGTGGCATATCCAAAGGGCATGAAACTAGAAATGGCTTGGTTAAAATGATTAGAGGCGCTTGCTTAGAATTGATGGAATATACAAGACCGGATCATCGCAAAAATGTGCATACTTGGCAAAACAGGTCAGAAACTAATTTCATATATTAAAGCTTGCTCAGCACAATTTCTTTTTGTATAATATGAAATGGGGCATACAGAACTCTCTAAATAACATTAGCATAAACAGATATATACAATATTCATAAAATATTCAAAATACTACAGAAAATGTTTGAAATAAAGTCCATATTGCATACAATGGATAAAATAAAAAGGGAAATGACCGCATTTTTGCAAAACATGTATTTTTCATATTAAGCAAAAATACCTGAGTTATCAGAAGTGTATAAAGTGTTCACATGTCTGTGCAGTGGTGCAGTAAAGTTATCTCACAAAGTCCAGCCATTATAAGGCATATTTTGCAAAGTACAGCCATTACAGGGTATATTTCATAGAGTACAGCCATTACTGAGCACATTTCACAAAGTATAGTATTTTGAAGAGTTTATTGTGCACTTGAATGTTGTTACAAGCTCCAGCACTGTTTCTTCATACATAATTACAAGGGCCATATGTTTAGTGTGTTTGTATATACTTTGTCAGCATGGCAGATGGATTTCGAAAACCCAGTGCACTTGTGTTTGACAGTAATTTTGCTTTGGATTAGAGACTGTTTGAGAAAGAGTATGACATTTTCATGCAGGCTGCATTTTCTGATAAAGATGACCTGACAAAGGTATTTACCCTCCTTAATTTAGCTGAGTTAGAAGTCATTGAAAGGGAAAGTTCATTTGTGTATGCACCTGCTGTCTATACAGGAGGGGAGAACCTTAGAGAAATGCGTAACCTCCAGATAAATGTTACAATGGAAAGACAGTTATTTTACACAAGGGATCAAAAGCCTGGTGAAACTTTTGCAGCATATATAACTGACCTGAGAAATAAAGCTAAATTGTGCAGATTTCAGTGACTTAAGGGATGAGTTGATAAAGGCCAGACTTGTGTGTGGTATAAAAGATAATGCTGTGAGAACGATTTTGCTTTGTGACAGTGATTTTACTTTGAATAAAACCATTGAGATTTGACAGATATACAAATTCACAAATATGCTTACAAATGAGAGTGGTTCTAGAAGGCACTGTGATAAAGCTCATGTTGATAGTATGCAGCAAGTGGTTAAAAGAAACAGGCCCAAGCACATGGCAGCAATTGCAAGCCCTGCAGCACTCATTGGTACACCCCAGAACTTTCTAGCACATTCCAGAGTTCACACAGTTTCAGTGAAGTATAAGAGTGAGTCAGCAAGCTCAAAGTATGGGCCTCAACCCAATTTCATTGCCAACTGTCATAGTTGTGGTGGAAGTCATGAATCTAAAAGGGAGAAATGTTTAGCTTTTGGTCCGCAATGCCACAACATGTAATAAATGGTATCATTTCAAAAGATTTTGTAAATCAAAAGGCTCACATTCATTTATCAAAGGGAACATTTTAAGAAGCAAGTTTATCAGTTATATTGTGACAAGCCTACTCTTTATGTTGATGGTATGACAGTGCTTCATGAAACAGTCAATACAGTAGATTTAAGGACAAAGAATGAAGTGTTTTGTACTGTACAGATAAATGGCAAGCCCATAGAGCTCAAACGTGACACACGTGCAATGTTATGTCTACAGAAACATTCATTTTTAAAGGTGAAAGGCTTGATTTAGCAAGTTGTGCACAGCTTGTTGCTTATGGAGGTGAAGAAATTCAAACTGAAGGCTCAGAAGTGCTTTCATGTGACTTTGCTGGAAGAAGCTACAACTTATTATTTTATGTGGTCAAGAGACATGTCCAGTCATTATTAAGGCTCAGAGAGAGTTTGAAAATGGGACTGCTTTCATTTAATAAGGAAGTCCACCAAGTTAGCTTGAAAGACCACTACTCTAATTTTGCCTAGTACATTTTTTTTACCTATGCTGATCTGTTCCAAGACAAACTAGGCAAACTTCCAGTTGTGTACTCCATGATGTTAGACCCAAAGGTCAGTCCAGTTATCAGGCCAGCACATACATTTCCAATAGCTATGCAGGACAGAATCAAAGCCAAGTTAGATAAAATGGTGCAACAAAGTGTGATTTGTCTAGTTGAAACTCCAACTGACTGGGTATCTTCTATGGTGGTAGCTGATAAGAAAAGCTCAGATGACATCAGAATATGTATTGACCCAAGAGATCTGAACAAAACTCTAAAAAGACCTCATCCAATGGGCACAGTTAAAGAAGTCGCAGCCTTAATGCCAAATGCCACTATTTTTTCTGTCTTAGATGCAAAAAGTTCATTTTGGCAAATTAAGATTGACAATACATCTTCATTGCTCACTTCGTTCAGTAATCCATTTGGCAGGTACAGATTTTTGAGAATGCTATTTGGGATAAATTTTGCAAGTGAAGTCCTTCAGCGTGCAATGGAGCAAATGTTTTCTGGGTATCCTTGTGCTATCATAGTAGACGACATACTAGTAGGTGGTTGTTATGAAGCTGAGCATGACAGAAACCTCAGAAACATTCTAGACAGGGCACATCAAATGAATGTTAAGCTCAACCCACACAAATTCAAGTTCAGGCTTTTTAATTTCTCCAAATCTTTTAAGTTTCTAATACAATGATGGGAATGGACCCCATTCCTAAGTCAAAGTACGATTAAAGTTTATGAAATTAGTATTGTTTCAATTTTTGATGTCAGCCAAAAGTGCTCTTCATAGCACCCACAATGTGCCCAGTAATGACTCATTCTGCAATTCGTATGGGGTTACATGGATTGGTAGCATATCTAAATACAATTGTAGATTCTTTTTTATAAGACCCATTGCTCCTTCTACTATTAGAACTGTCTGGGTATCTTTTGCCCACATTTCTCATGTCTGCCTGCAAATCCTGATATTTTATGACTTTGTGTCACTCTGTATGCAAGAAACTGCAGTCACTGGGTGTGGTGATTTCAATGATCAATGCTAGTGTTGTCTTCTTTTCTTGGACCAGTATATCTGGTTTTCTAGCATACATCTTTTGGACTGTTGGTAATGGATGAGCCCATGTGATGTAACTTCTTCATTTTCTATGATGCTTTGTGGCTCATGTTTCCAGTGTTTTTCAGCCACTTCAATACCATAATATTTGCACAATCCCCAGTGCAACAGTCTCGCCACATTATTATGCCTTTCAGTGTACAGTTCTTCTGCCATTAGTATGTCACAACCAGCAATGAGGTGTGTGACTGTTTCCAATTCGGTTTCACAAAACCTACATTTGTCTGTTTCTCTTACATGCTCAATGGACTTTGTAAACCAACATGTGTGCAGCCCACTATCTTGGGCCGCCAATATTAACCTTCATCTCTTGGTTTGAATTCTCCTCTCCTTAACCATTACTGCATTTGTTCCTGATCAACATGAGGTTCTTCCAGAAGCTTTCTATACTTGCAACTATATTTATGGTTTTTCCACATTTCTTGCCTTCTCATGTGGTCCTTCGCCTTATATTCTTTCTTTTGTTTTTTGGCACAGTCAGTTGCTGCCTGATTTTTATCTACTTTTGGTTTGATTTCCATTCCTGACTGATGCCGATATGCTTCTGCTAAATTAAGCAGAGAAGTCATCTTAGATTTATTCTCCTCATGTTTCAAAACCTTCACTACATTTGCATCTTGTGAGGTAAGCAGTTATGTGTGGAGTCCCTCAATTGCAGATCTATATATGTAATCAGTTTCAAGGAAGCTCATCCCTCCTTTGGAATGGGGAATATATAATCTTGGTATACACTGATTTTTATAAATCATTTGGTGAGCACGAAGCATCCTTTTTGTTTTCCTATCTAATCTATTCAACACATTTTGGAGCCAGTCAATCACTCAAGGACAGGAAGAGCAAATCGGTTTATAGCTTGGATTTTGTTCCTAGATATCAATGCTGTTTACAGAATTAATTTAAATTGTCTAAAGGGGTTCCTATTATATAATTGAAGATGCAATCCTTCAAATGCATCTTGATTGAACTTGAAAGCAAGAAACAGCAAAATAACGAAATGGCATATAAGCGATTTCTTTCCCTGGGAAAGAAGTCGCTTGGCTGCCTCCATTACTTTGCCATTTTCATCACTGTAGTGCAATCTTGGAGTTGGTGTGTTTATGTAGGTGTGTGGGGGGCACAGCTTCCCACATTGGGGGGTATGGGGGGCAAAGCCCCCCACTTTATATAATGTTTTGAAGTTTTTATTTATTTATTTATTTATTTTGTGAAAAAAATTTGCTGTTCCAAGTGTTCGGGATTGTAAGCTTTCGCTTACATGGGGTCGATAAATCAGCGTTCACTTTTTTAAGCAGTCACTGATTTAATGTAGACCCATCTAAAGTATTCCTTACTAAGTTTTATTCACATTTGTTCATGTTTTATTGTTGATTCTTCATCAATTCACAAATATTTATACACTCCCTCTTGCTCAAGTTCTTTTATATCACATTTTTGTCCTAAACTGATGTTTTCATGGTGCTGCAGTTTTCCTGCTTTAAAGGTTGCTTTTGCACACTTATCAAGACCAAATGACATTCTTATATCATCTGAAAAAGTTTTGACAACCTGCAGCTGTGCTTTCAGTTCCTCATCTGATGAACTATACATTTTTAAATCATCGACAAAGAGAAGATGAGAAATCTTTACACTTTGTTGTTTTTTAAGAGCCAAATTATAGCCATGGCCTAAGCTGTTAAGTAAACAGCTTAATGGGTTAATGGTAAGGCAGAATAGCAATGCTGACAGAGAGTCACCCTGGAATATCCTCCTTTGAATTTTTATCCCTGGGGTAATAATCTGTCCTTTATCATGGCTTAATTGCAAATTGGTCTGCCACTGTTTCCTGGTCACTGTAATGTAGTCAATCAATGTAGGGTCTGTCTTTTACATTTTTAAGCACTCTTTTATCCACTAATGTGGGATACTATCAAATGTTTTTTTTATAGTCAATCCATGCCATACTTAAATTCTTCCCGTTTTCACACTTTTCCAGTATGACTTTATTTAACAATAAATTATCTTTTGTTCCATATGACTTTCTTTTATTGCTCTTTTTGTTCTGCCGCCATAATTGAGTTTTCTTCTAAATGACTATAAACCCTGTCAACATCAGCGCCCGTGTATAGTTTATACATCATTCAGAAGGCAAGTTATTGGTCTATAATGTTTAGGATAGCTTGAGGATTCACTCTTTAGTAGGAGCATTGTTTTGCCTGTTATTAACCAGGTTGGTGTCTGTTTGGGCTATGCATATAAATAGTTCAGGCTATGAGAAGTTCCTTATGTTGGTCATTTATTTACTAGTATAGGTCTATGACCAGACCCTTCAAAACAAACAGCCATTCTCAAGATGCCAGCTCCAGACAATGTTCAAGCCCTGCAACATTTTCTTGGCATGGTCAGCTACCTAAGCAAGTTCATTCCAGACTTGAGACAACTTTCAGTGCTACTCAGAGAGCTGACATGTAAAGATGTATCCTGGTCTTGGTTAGAGCAACACCAAAGAGCATTTGATGTCCTAAAACAGAGAATTGCTAGTCCGCCAACACTCAGATACTTTGATGTTCACAAACCAGTTACACTTTCCTGTGATGCTTCAGAATTTGGTCTTGGTGCAGTCATTCTACAAGAGGATCAACATGTTGCCTATGCTCCGAGAGCTCTTACCCAAACTGAGATGCAGTATGCCCTGATTGAGAAAGAGCTTTTGGCAATTGTGTCTGCATGTTCGAAGTTCCATGATTATATTTATGGTAGACCTATACAGATCAAAACAGACCACCAGCCTTTAGTCACTATCTTGAAAAAGCCACTGAATGCAACCCCAGCCAGACTGCAGCATATGATGCTGAGATTGCAAAAGAATAATTTCAATCTTGTCTTCAAGAAAGGCAAACTTCTTTATCTTGCTGATACCACTAAACAGCATAAGAATGAGAGTCTTGATTTTGAAGTCATGGAAGTGAGAAATTTTTCTTCCACATGTCCTGATGAGCTGGGAGATCACACAGCCACAGATCCAGTTTTACAAAGGTTCAACCACTTTATCAATCAATGATGGCCGTCAATGCAATCTAGTTTACCTCAAGAAGTTCAACCTTATTGTCCATACAGAGATGAGATTTTGGCTGACAAAGGTATCATTATGAAAGATCCAAAAGTAATTGTTCCAAAGTCCTTGCAACCAGAGTACATTACTATCTTACATTGTGGTCACCCTGGAACCAAATCTACCAAAAGAATGGTGAGAGGACAGGTATTTTGGCCTTCTATGTCACAAGACATAGAGAGAGCACTTTCATCTTGTTCAGTGTGTAATAGTACAAAGCCTCATCAACAGAAGGAACCACTTCAGCTTAACCATATTCTGGAACTACCTTGGTTGACAGTAGCCACTGACATATTTGAGTGTAATGGGCAGAATTATTTGGTGTTAATACACTCTTACTCCAATTGGTTTGAGATTGACTTGGTTCCTAACCTAGCATCCAACACTGTCATTACTAAGATGAAGCTTCATTTTGCTGTTCATGGTAGTCCACACAGTTATTTCTGACAATGGTACACAGTTTACAAGCCAACAGTTCAAAAGATTTACTGAAGAATGGGACTTTATTCATGTCTCAAGTAGTCCTGAGTACCCGCAGTCAAATGGTTTGGCAGAATGTGCAGTTCAAACAGCAAAGCAATTATTAGAGAAGTCAAAATGAGATAATAGTGATGTTTTCCTGAATCTCTTGAATCTCAGAAATGTTCCTTGTGATAAACTTCTTGGTTCACCTGCTCAGAGACTTCTGTCGAGACAAACCAGAACCACATCACCAATCAGTAGTCAATTGTTGGTTCCATGTGTGAAGAACAAGAGGTTAGTGAAAGCCAATCTGTTGAAGAAGTGCCTATCCCAGAAGTCCTACTATGATAAAACCAGTAAACTTCTCATTCCTTTACAAGAAGGAGAAGTGGTAAGGATGCAAACGCCCAAAAGTTATGATCAGATTGGTGTCATGAAGAATATTGGGCCAGAGATGAGATTGTACATTATAGAATCAGAAGGAGTGACTTTTAGGCAGAATTGGAAACATTTGAGACTGGTGTTTGAGCCTATACCATAACACATAGCCTGTGAGAAAGACTCTTTATCTGAGAGTTAGTTGTCCAGTCTTCCAATTCCAGGGAAGGTTCCAGAGGACATTCCTGTTCCTGTGACGAATCCAGAACTTCTTGATATGAGTTGTGCACCGCAGACTGTCCCTGTTGCTAAATTTGGTCCTGACTGTTATGAGATATGGTCAAATCTCCAAACCCTGTAGCAGATATGAAGCAGCTTGAACATGAACATTATGTTTTGTTTCCAATGTATATAGTGATTAATGTCTATCTCTGATATTGTTTTGTGTAAAAGGCAATCTTTTTAAGAGGGAGGCTACAGCTCAATATGTGTGTATATACCTTTAAGAAGCTATCCAAGGGCTTGCACAAGTGTATAAATAATGAGCACATGCCAGCTGGACTGCCATTTTGTAGTTAGTTGAGATGTAAGCATGTATGGATGTAAAGTCTGTCTGCTAACTAGTTCGTTCATATCTAATGATGCTGCTGTCCATCCTGATGTGTTTCTAGTTATTAAAGCATGTAAACGAAACCCCGCGCCTTCTTGTCACGTGTGTTAGAGATGAACAAGTGACAATTAACAGCACATTATCATAGCCATCCAGCACTGACTGCTACATTGCACATTTCCTTGTTGTCTGCCATTCCCAGATACACAGGTATGCCTCTGTATGCATACCTGTATTACTTATGGCATTTTAATATGGTGCTACACATGACTCACCCTCAGTGCACTTCAGTGAATCTGTTTACATTTTCTGCCCTCATGCTGACATACAGTTTCCATGTGTGCCTTCCCATATCTCACTGATTCCACACTCATATATATTGCTATGCTGCTGTAGCCCCAACATTTACATATATGTTGTGCAGTCACTGTCGTTGATGCTTTGTATGAACATATTATTACCTGAAACTGAGTTATGTTGCAACAATAACCTGTACATTAAAGTGTTGCCTTCTGTGGGACATTCCATATTAGGCATGGAATGTGATACTTACTAGTTTGTATTTATTTATTTATTTTTGGCCAGCTCTTGGGGTGCTTGTAATTACTCATGCTGCTGTAAGCTTTTTACTGTGTTGTAACATACTGTTACATGTCACACAATGTTATGTGTGATGAACCATACGGATCACGGAATGGCAACATAACTGAAACAGATTCAGCTGGGCATACTTGCACGAAAGTGCTTTTCACTGAAAGGCACTTTCGCATAAGTATGCCTGTTGCGGAGATCGCACTACAGTGGGGATAAGGGAAAATTCCCTTTTCCCCACTGTAGTGTGACCTCAGAGTGAGAATATTTAAGTAACGGGGTGTGGGGGCACAGCCCCTACATGGGGGGTGCAGGGGGGCATGCCCCCGTGCAAAAATGTAAAAATAATGTTTTTTTTTTTAAAACGCACTTTAACGAAAGCGTTTTTTTGGTGAAAGCACTTTCATTAAAGTGTGTTTGGTGATTGTGGATACAGACTATTGAACTTTTGTTCAATAATCCTAGATCTGTGATGAATTATTGTTAGTGTATGGCCCTCTTTTGGGGTACTTTTGTGCTGATATATTCACAAGCAGGAAAGGTGCACCTGGGTTTGGAATAATGGTTAAGGTCTTCATTTTATAGACAGAGGGTACAGGGTTTGGTTCTGACCTCAAGTTGTTGGGAAGGCTTAAAATGGTCTTTCAGTGTAGTTAGTCCAGTATTCACTTATAAACTTCATGGGCCTAGATTTTTTGTATTACTGACTATGTTATGGGTAACCTCCCATCTTGCTTATCTGTATGATGATATCCTGCTGGTCCAATGTTACTTTCAGTTATGCCCACTTCCTGCTGCCCACACATTTGCCTGTGTGGTCCTCTTTGATGATTT
This sequence comes from Protopterus annectens, assembly GCF_019279795.1. Classification (NCBI taxonomy): domain Eukaryota; kingdom Metazoa; phylum Chordata; order Ceratodontiformes; family Protopteridae; genus Protopterus; species Protopterus annectens. The sequence continues at coordinate 781,008,731 of NC_056749.1, read as the reverse complement.
ACCTAGCAGACAGACTTCTCTTTTGAAGGCTGACCAGTTGCAGGAAAAGCATTAATTTACAGGTGCCTTTTTTCTTTTTTAATTTTTGGGAGAAAATGGGCAAAGGGTGAGGTTCCAACTTGAAGAAAAGCAGGGAAAGCATTGTGGTTAAGGGCATGCATCATGGCCAAAATTTATGTTTTAAGACTTCATGTTGATCAGCTATTTGCACTTCAGCTCTAATTCTATCAGCCCAGTAGCTACAAAATGTACCTGTACATAAAATTTTATATGCAGCTCTTAACTATCTGCAGTTTAACACTTGCTTTCTCAAAAGCAGACTAATTGCATTTTATGACCTTTGCTAACACAGAAAATACACATGATCCATACATGTTTTTCCTTTCATCTCCTTTTACATTTAAAATGAAAAAGGCCACTCATTCCACAGCAACATGAAATTAAATAACTGAATTCAATTAGTTTGTAAAAGTGCCAACTGTCTGTAATAAAAAAGTAAAAATACATAAAATTCCAATCAGTTTTTCAGCCTAGAACACACTGGTATTACATATACACACTGAATTATTATTAATAAAACATAAGTAAAATGTGTTCCACAAGCACAAAAAAATCATAAGTACTGATTCAAGAATTGAACTGGAGAACCTTTTGCTGTGAGGTGACAATGCTATCCACTGTGCCGCCCTAACACAATACCAACAGCAAATGTGTAACTATAACTATGCTAATGATGCAATGGTGTCTAGCACAGTTAGTGAGTAGATAAAATGAAAAATGATATGAAAGACTGCATCTGCCATTACAGAAAGAGGCAGAGCAGAACAGCAATGGTAGAGTGTGCACAACTTCCAGGGCTATCTTCGGAATTCACAAGCAAAAGACAGTAATCCCACAGTCAGGCAGATGGATATATGTATGCCAGACATTGTCATTGAAATGTTTTAGTCATTCAAAGTGCAGAACAAAGCTGAGGCAGATGGTGATTGTGATAATATGTGCCAGTGCCATCTGTGCCAGGGAGAGTAGGGCAGCACATGGGTAACATATGCCAGCATAGCTAGCTAGAGTTTTGTAAAGAATTTTATGTCATTTGACTATCACACTGATTTTTCCAGATGCTTGTATCAAAATATATATTTGTAAAGTTGCTTCTGTTAAAAATGCATCAACAATTGGTCCTGCTGGACAGAAAAGAACTATACATGTATATCAGACAGTAGTATTATTATAACTGATTAAATGTATATATGTTAACAGAGAATTCTGGAAGGGAAGATGTTAATCTCAGTCCAAAAATAGGTTAAAAATTAAATGGGTTGGTTTAGGCCATAAAGGTTTATCTTACAGGTCTGATTGCAGACATAGACAAAAATGCTGGGAAAATCAGGACTAGAAATCTTACTGTGGTGTCCTTATGGTAAACTAATTACGATCTTGGAAAGGTGGACGTTTTTGAAATTGTTTTATAGCTTTTAGATCCTGCAACAGATCTTAGCAAATCTCTGGGTGTGTATTGTACCAGAGTCAGGTGACCAGATGTGATGTCTTTCTATAACCAGCACTGAAATGATTTTTTAGATAATAGTGAGAGATATGATGGAACTCTCTTAGCAGCACTTTGTTTTTCATAACCTGACAGGAAAGATCTCTCACAGATATCTCACACATCTATACACCTCATCTTGCCTTTTTGTAGTAAGCAACTCAGCACTCATTATCTTGCTTTGGTGGGAGTAAGTATCTTAACTAGGGAACAGTAATTCTTTAGTCAGTCAGGAAAATCTAGTGAGATTAGCTAAGTGTTGTTTTTCTACATCTGTGTGAATCTATCCAACTGTGTTATTTTTTTATATCTCCTGTAACTGAAACTCTGGTGTTTATTGTAACTAGATATTCGGTACCCCCATGTTTTCTATTTTATTATGTATTATGAAATATTTCTATACCTTTCATAGTGGCTGGTCTTTTAGAGAATACTTTTAACATCTTAAGAGTACTTATGCTTATCTTAGTGACACTGTGGCCATTCCTGAAAGCCTTGCTGCATTGGTCAAACTACCATATGTATTAGTATTAATTTTGCTCAGTATAATTGGGTACCTTTGTAAAAGCCTTAGAGTAGCTGACTGGTGGCAGCATAATTACCTTGTTGTCTGGGCAGAGAGGAAACAGCTGGTAAATCTGTGCCAGCCTTTCCCAGGTGTGTGTGTGTGTGTGTGTGTGTGTGTGTGTGTGTGTGTGTGTGTGTGTGTGTGTGTGTGTGTGTGTGTGTATGTGAAGATCAAATATCCAGTGTGTGTGTCAGCTACTGGAAACAGGGACACAGTGCTCTAAAGGGATCAGTGTGGAGTCTTGTTTGAGACCTGGAGAGAGACAGAGAGAGACTCCAGACCCAGGTCTGGAGTGTGTTCCCTGTGTGCTCTGGAGGGAAATTGTGCTTGGTGCAGAGAGCTGCATCTGGAAATACTGTATGCATCTATTTTTGCTCCTAGTGGCCATCCCTCACAAGTGTCAGTTGTGAGGATTGAGGCTGGTTGATTACTGGCCTGGAGTAGGGACTGTCACAGCGATAACCACTGTACCAGTTACAGTACCACCACAATAATAGTGGAACTCCAAAATACAAGATACAATCACTTTGTACCACAGACTCAGAGAATGCCATATCAAATGTTTTGGCTGATAAAAGTTTACACATGTAAGAATGACCAGAGGTATCCAAGACACAACTGAACAAGTCATAGACCATAGAAGGACATACAGGACAAAGGAAATGGCTGCCTAATATCCTAGTATAACCATTACAGCAGATGATGGCATAAGGTAAATGGAGCAGCATCCTGTTTGCACGTCTGAAAAGTCAGAAATCAGGTGGTCCAGTAAAAATGTCAGTCTGTGTCATTTCAAAGATACAGTCTTGAATTAATAGGGATGCACATGGTTATTAAAACGCACAGGGTACTACAACTGTGCTATATTTGGATTATGTAAAGTGTGAATATATATATATATTATATATATTTTTTATTATATATGTTTTTTATTATATGTTTTCATTTCCATACACTTTTTATGTATTTTATATATTGGATGTTGACTATACAAGTTTTAGATCTGTTTGGGCATTGTGTTTTAATAAGGGTATATATGCCTTTAAGCAGTATTTGCCAGTTTTGCGCTTTTTTATGTATTTAAGCTAGGTAATGTGATGGTTTGTTTGTATAGAGGTCTGAAGAAGCTATTTAGCGAAAGCGCTAACCTTTTTTTTTGCAATAAAATCTTGCTTTTATCCTTGGACAACGTTGGATTATTTTTGCTTGATGGATTGATGCTACCTATTTCATGGGACATTGTATGAGCGTTTTGAGCCCCTTCATTGCTTTGCTCTGTGGCTGTATTTTTGGTTTATATATATATATATATATATATATATATATATATATATATATATATATATATATATGTATATATATATATATATATATATATATATATATATATATTCATCTCGGGAAATGCAATACACTCTCAGAATGTATATGCATCTATCCACAGTTATTATTATACACTTGTCCAGGAAACTAATATTTACTATTAGTGGAAGATACCGACACCAAAATTCTTTGTACTGACCTTGGCAATATAACTGAGAAAAAAGGTCAACTTTGATCTACAGTTAAATGCTTAAGGAAGGTATTATGACATTAAATTTAATTTGTGTTTAAGGCACCAAGCATAGCTTCCTATAAAAATTTACAAAGCAATGTCAAAGTGTAATAGATATATGACTTCTTATACATAGGTATTAAATTCTGGTGTTTTAAGAGTTGTTCCATAGTGGCAGCCATCCAAGTTGAATTAGATCCTATTCATTTGCTTGTGTGTTTGTTTTCATTTGTTTGCTGCAAATGCCTGTCTGGAGATTATAATCCATTTTCAGTGGATGTTCAGGAAGAAACACTCGGCAACTCACGAAATGGCAAATTGATATAATACATCATCTGAAATATAACAAGAAATTAAATAGAGTGAAACAGTCACTGTAGAAATAGTAGGTGATCAGATATGGACTATCTGAAAGAATATGGTCATGGGGAGAAGTAATGGTCAGGTATAGTTCAGAAGTAGTATGTTATTTGTGAAACAAGTCAGATGAAGAAGAAGATGTGATAGAAGAAAACTGCATCTTTACTAACATAATAGTAAAGATAAAAACAAATAACCAATATATGTCGGTTGAAGCAAAATCTAATAAGTTTACTAGAAAAATGTTAATGATAGTAAAGATATTCGGTAGGAAAATATTAAATAATTTGGAGAAAAACGAAGGGGAAATAACTATATTCACTATATTCACTATGTACATAAAATATGATTAGTCCAACATGCAAGACACAAACAGTGTTTCCAACTTGAACATGTAAATAGGTTCATTGATAAGTACTAGGGTAGCTACAATGTAGACCATTTTAAGCCTAGATAATTTTCCCATTTGTGCTCGAAATAACCTAGTAGTAGATTCAAAAAGTAATAGAGAATCATCATATAACCCATGTAGAAGATTCTATAGGAATGAGAAGTGTGCTAATTGGTTCTCTGAGAGAGTGGCTGATGCATGGAACAGAATACCAAATTACATTAAAGTACTAGAGAATCATCAGACAACACATGTAGGAGATTCTATAGGAATGAGGAGTGCACTAATTGGTTCTGTGACAGAGTAGCTGATGCATGGAACAGAATACCAACTTACATTAAAGTACTAGAGAATCATCAGACAACACATGTAGGAGATTCTATAGGAATGAGAAGTGCACTAATTGGTTCTGTGACAGAGTAGCTGATGCATGGAACAGAATACCAAATTACATTAAAGTACTAGAGAATCATCAGACAACACATGTAGGAGATTCTATAGGAATGAGAAGTGTACTAATTGGTTCTGTGACAGAGTAGCTGATGCATGGAACAGAATACCAAATTACATTAAAGTACTAGAGAATCATCAGACAACACATGTAGGAGATTCTATAGGAATGAGAAGTGTACTAATTGGTTCTGTAACAGAGTATCTGATGCATGGAATAGAATACCAAATTACATTAAAGTACTAGAGAATCATCAGACAACACATGTAGGAGATTCTATAGGAATGAGAAGTGCACTAATTGGGTCTGTGACAGAGTAGCTGATGCATGGAACAGAATACCAAATTACATTAAAGTTACTAGAGAATCATCAGACAACACATGTAGGAGATTCTATAGGAATGAGAAGTGCACTAATTGGTTCTGTGACAGAGTAGCTGATGCATGGAACAGAATACCAAATTACATTAAAGTACTAGAGAATCATCAGACAACAGATGTAGGAGATTCTATAGGAATGAGAAGTGCACTAATTGGTTCTGTGACAGAGTAGCTGATGCATGGAACAGAATACCAAATTACATTAAAGTACTAGAGAATCATCAGATAACCCATGTAGGAGTTTCTATTGGAATGAGAAGTGCACTAATTGGTTCTGTGACAGAGTAGCTGATGCATGGAACAGAATACCAAATTACATTAAAGTACTAGAAAATCATCAGACAACACATGTAGGAGATTCTATAGGAATGAGAAGTGTACTAATTGGTTCTGTGACAGAGTAGCTGATGCATGGAACAGAATACCAAATTACATTAAAGTACTAGAGAATCATCAGACAACACATGTAGGAGATTCTATAGGAATGAGAAGTTACTAATTGGTTCTGTGACAGAGTAGCTGATGCATGGAACAGAATACCAAATTACATTAAAGTACTAGAGAATCATCAGACAACACATGTAGGAGATTCTATAGGAATGAGAAGTGTACTAATTGGTTCTGTGACAGAGTAGCTGATGCATGGAACAGAATACCAAATTACATTAAAGTACTAGAGAATCATCAGATAACCCATGTAGGAGATTCTATAGGAATGAGAAGTGCACTAATTGGTTCTGTGACAGAGTAGCTGATGCATGGAACAGACACCAAATTACATTAAAGTACTAGAGAATCATCAGACAACACATGTAGGAGATTCTATAGGAATGAGAAGTTACTAATTGGTTCTGTGACAGAGTAGCTGATGCATGGAACAGAATACCAAATTACATTAAAGTACTAGAGAATCATCAGATAACCTATGTAGAAGGTTCTATAGGAATGAGAAGTGCACTAATTGGTTCTGTGACAGAGTATCTGATGCATGGAATAGAATACCAAATTACATTAAAGTACTAGAGAATCATCATATAACCCATGTAGAAGATTCTATAGGAATGAGAAGTGTGCTAATTGGTTCTCTGAGAGAGTGGCTGATGCATGGAACAGAATACCAAGTTACATTAAAACAAGTACTAGTTTAGATATTTTTAAGAACAGCCTGGACACATTTTCAGCACAACTGTTTTGGTATATTGGTGGGCTAGAAGGCCATTAATGCTCATGCTTGAAATATTTGTATGCATGCAAGAACCTAAAACACCTTTGTAAATCAGCATCATGTAAATGCTTCATGTTTTAAGCCATTACAAAGTAACACCACCAACCCACTGACCTTCCATTCCTTTGCAAGCACAGGCAAGTCAGCATTACTGGACACATTTACCAAACTCATCATCTCCGGTCTTACTTCTCACTCCCTTCTTATCCCTCCTTCCCTTTACTTACCCCATCCCTGCTTACTTCTCAGTCCCTTCTTATCCCTCCTTCCCTTTACTTACCCCATCCCTGCTTACTTCTCAGTCCCTTCTTATCCCTCCTTCCCTTTACTTACCCCATCCCTGCTTACTTCTCAGTCCCTTCTTATCCCTCCTTCCCTTTACTTACCCCATCCCTGCTTACTTCTCAGTCCCTTCTTATCCCTCCTTCCCTTTACTTACCCCATCCCTGCTTACTTCTCAGTCCCTTCTTATCCCTCCTTCCCTTTACTTACCCCATCCCTGCTTACTTCTCAGTCCCTTCTTATCCCTCCTTCCCTTTACTTACCCCATCCCTGCTTACTTCTCAGTCCCTTCTTATCCCTCCTTCCCTTTACTTACCCCATCCCTGTAACCCCTTAACATTTTTTTCTCACTACCATGTCTTTCTTCTCTAATTACTATTAAAAAGTCTCCCTTTTTTCTCTCATCTTTGTTCATACTGTAAATTTGGTTTGCCTGTGCTTAATATACTACAAGTGTTGAAAAATGCTTTTCTATTTTCACTTTTTTATACTGTCTCAGGTACTTCCCAGGTTATTGATCGATGAGGATCTTCAGAAGCTTATCCATGCATTCCAAAACGGTGAGTTAGCCCTGATGTTATAAGCATGAGACACCCAGACCCCCTTTGTATTTTAACCTCAAGCTCCTTAAGTATGAATAACCAGAACTGGGCAGACATTTACATGTTACCCCTAGCCATAAGGGATGAGAGTGCTAATTCAGGTGTGAAGCTGTAGTTTCCTACTCATTTGTCCAGATTCCACCTGAACAGAGTAAGTGACATACTTTGCTTTACGTGGAGAAGAGGGCAGTTCCAGACAAGTTGTATTCTCTGGGAAACAAATCAATCCCTGCAGCATGTTTTATTTAAGTTACAGAAGAGATTACGATCTCTTGAGCATCTCTTTCTGCTAGCGCTGGACTTGCTTATGTGTAGCTAGATTGAAAGGATGAGGTCAACAAAGGCTGTGTAACTGAGGCAGAAATTGCTGCACAGTGGTATGCATGATACCAAGAAGAAGGTCAAGGCTTTGAGATGGATGGTCAGTGTACCTTTTGTTATTAATGATCAGCTTAATAAGGGCAGAATACAGTGGAATAATTACCTCCCTGAACCTGGATGCTTTACACTTACTAATTAACTGCACATTGAAAATGGACTTTCTGAAAACTAGATACATGATGATCGAATGACAGCTCATTGTCTGCGGGGGTTCCCTGATCCCTAACTACGGATTCATTTTTAGTGGTGTGCTGTCAATGGATTAAGTTGCAAGGGACATCATACCTGCCAAGGATATTATACACTTTTTGATATTTAGTTTTAAACCATAGTTTTGACATCAACTATTTGTTTAGAAAAGGCCATCCTGAAGGATCTTGGAGTTTTCTGGAATTTACAATGGCACCAAGTTTGCAGTCATCTGCTAACTTATTCTTCCATAAACCCTTAACGTTAGCTTTGACCTCTAAGAATTAAATCCCAAAAAGGAGTGGCCCAAGGGCCAAACCCTGGTGTGTGCCAGTTGAGGCAGGTCTTTTGCTGGGGTAGATCCCCAAGCCTAATTTCCTGGGTTGTATTTGTGAGCCAGTTTGCTATCCAATAACTTACATATGGATTTACATTTAGCTGTGTGAGTTATAACTCACTCAGGCATACTTTATCAACTATGCCTGAATGAGGGATGGTAACAAACACTTTTGCAAAGTCTAGGTATGTGGTGTATACAGATTTTCACTCTTTGATTATTTCAGTAACCATTTCAAAGAAGATGACCAGATTAAGTTGACAGGATCTGCTTTTAACAAACATATCTAGATGGGGTCAAGAGTTTGCAAGTTGCCTATATCATTATAGCCTGCTTATGTGTGGTTACACCGTATGGGTTAATTTATAAACTGGACACTCTAATTGCTTTGGATGGGGACTGATGCATCAATACCACCATTTGCACATGCATAGAATTTGGCTATGAAGGATTCCACATCCACAGAGAGATCATCAGGTTGGAAGAGAATGTTGAATTTACTCGGATTATAACCCAGTTTTAGTAGATTAGCTTTAGCATAATCTCTGAATACCAAGTTATTGGGTGTTTCTGGATTCAGTCTCATGGTGAATGTAATCGATTTATGGTCTGATTTGACTAGGGAGGAGGAGGTTACAACTGGTAGGGAACACAGCTGTCCTGTATTGGTGACTACCTAGTCCAGAACTTTATCTTCCCTAGTTGGACTTTGGAGTAATTGGTCTAGCAAGTTTGTATTTATGAAGTCCAGAAGTGTCTGCCATACATGTTGAGGGATGTATAAGTCTCTCAGTTGATGGCAGGGGAAGCTAAAATCCCCTAGGAGACTGGTGTTTGGCTAAATGCTTAGGGACTCCATACTAGTCAGGTAGGAAGTACAGGCATGAAGGGGGGCACAGATGGAGTCCTATAGCTGGCTACAATGTAGAATGGGGGCTGAACATAAAGAAGTTTCAGGTCATTATCCTGGCTGATAAGTCTATAGATCATAGGATCATATGGAAGTTACAAGGCTATTGGCCCTGAGGGCCTTATAATTATAAGCCAAGAATTTAGCCCATGTTTATACAAGTCAGCACCCAAAGCCCCTGTCCAGCAGGGACACAGGAGGAATCCCTGGGTGTATTTTCTGTTTCCCATCCAGTTATTCAGGTTGTGCTTAAAAAAGAATAATGAGGTGCTCTGCTTGATGTGGAGAAGGATAATGAGGTGCTCTGCTTGATGTGGAGAAGGATAATGAGGTGCTCTGCTTGATGTGGAGAAGGATAATGAGGTGCTCTGCTTGATGTGGAGAGGGATAATGAGGTGCTCTGCTTGATGTGGAGAAGGATAATGAGGTGCTCTGCTTGATGTGGAGAAGGATAATGAGGTGCTCTGCTTGATGTGGAGAAGGATAATGAGGTGCTCTGCTTGACGTGGAGAAGGATAATGAGGTGCTCTGCTTGACGTGGAGAAGGATAATGAGGTGCTCTGCTTGACGTGGAGAAGGATAATGAGGTGCTCTGCTTGACGTGGAGAAGGATAATGAGGTGCTCTGCTTGACGTGAAGAAGGATAATGATGTACTCTGCTTGACGTGGAGAAGGATAATGAGGTGCTCTGCTTGACATGGAGAAGGATAATGAGGTGCTCTGCTTGACGTGGAGAAGGATAATGAGGTACTCTGCTAGACGTGGAGAAGGATAATGAGGTGCTCTGCTAGATGTGGAGAGGGATAATGAGGTACTATGCTTGATGTGGAGAAGGATAATGAGGTAACTCTTCTAGATGTGGAGAAGGATAATGAGGTGCTCTGCTTGATGTGGAGAAGGATAGTGAGGTACTCTGCTTGATGTGGAGAGGGATAATGAGGTGCTCTGCTTGATGTAGAGAAGGATAATGAGGTGCTCTGCTTGATGTGGAGAAGGATAATGAGGTGCTCTGCTTGATGTGGAGAGGGATAATGAGGTGCTCTGCTTGATGTGGAGAAGGATTACGAGGTGCTCTGCTAGATGTGGAGAGGGAGTCTATTCCACAGATGGGGGAGTCTCTGGGATGCACATCTGTCCCATCAACAAGTCCTATTGATGTCACAGACCAGGTTCAGGTCACGCGTGTGGGTTACTCGAGTGGAGCTTGACTTGCAGATATGCAGCAGTCCCATCACGGCAGGGTCTGAGATTGCATTGTATGCCAGGCAGAGGTCACTTCTGAGGGGTCTGTATGAAACTGAGTAGAGGGACAGGACTTTTGGCCTATCTGTGTAGGGTAGGTGTTTGAGGCCCTGGATTCTACTGGTGAGGGACCTCTGTGGTCTCTCCAGCTGCTGCATGTGCTTTGTGAGGTACATCCCAAAGGGGGCATTGTACTCAATAATTGGCTTTATAAGGGAAGAATACAGAGATGTTATGACCTCCTTATTCCTGGATGAGATACCCTTACTTATGATGTGGGCCATGTAGAAAGCTTTCTGTGCAACAGAACCAACATGTTGGTCAAAAGTCAGGTTGCTATCAACCTGGGTGTCCAAATTCCCTCACAACTGATTGCGTGCTTAAGACATTGTTGTTAATGTGATAATATTTGGGAATGTCCCTCTCCCCAAAGCGGATGATGATGTATTTTTTGGCATTCAGCTTGAGGCCATGTTTCTGGCACCAGTCATTTGTTTTGTGAGACCTTCTTTGAGGATGTTCACATCACTATGGAAATTGATGACAGTGTCCAGCTTGCAGTCATCTGCAAACTTGGTCAGCCACAGCCCACTGGTTTTGGCCTGCACCTCAGAAAAGTATATCCCCAATAACAGAGGCCCCAAGACCGATCCTTGGGGTACACTGCTCATTACAGGTCTACTGCTTGAGGTGGCTTCCTCCAGTTTGATTAAGTGGGTTCTATCAGTGAGCCAGTTTGCTACCCATCTGATAACATATGGATTGATGCCTATTTGAGAGACTTTATCTATTATGCCTGAGGGGGGAATAGTGTCGAAGGCTTTGGCCAAGTCAAGGTAGGCGGTGTGCACTGCCTTCCCCTCGTCCATGGCTTTTGTGACTGTCTCAAAGAAGTCGACCAGATTTAACAGACATGACCTCCCCTTGACAAAGCCAAACTGTATGGGGTCAAGTGTTTGGATGTTGCCAATGTCCCTGTTAATAAGGTCGATGAGAATCCATTCCATGGCCTTGCAGATCAGGTTAGTTAGGCTGATGGGTCTATAATTTCCCAGATCGGTGGACTCTCCACCTTCGTGTAAAGGGATGAGAGTGGCTGTCCTCTACTTGGCCGGGATATTGATATGCCAATTAATGTTACTGTAGTGTGACACTACAGTAACATTAATTGACATATCAATATCCTGGTTATGACATTGAGAAGTACTTTCGAATTGCAGACTACAAAAGTCATCTGATGAAGTCTTTATGAGGAGAGATGAAAACGCTGGTGCCACAAGTGCATTTATGTGTTTATGCAGTTTGTGGATTGTGTATTAAAACCTTTTTTTAAACAAACCTCATATTTTCCGTTTTCCGAAGGACCTACGAGGTGGATTCTAGTTACAGTTTTGTTGTGCTTCTGCTTCACCTTTTTGTTCATGCAGCCTGGGATGTTATTGGCTCCCATGGAGGCTATTTGTTTTGTCTTTGAGAGGGCAGTGATGACCTATTCCCTAGAAATAAGGGGAGGGGGGCAGGTACTGAGGATGTCCTGATTTACTGATGGGGGGACAGAGGGGGTGAAGTTTTTGCTGAATCTGTCATCTGTATGTTGTGTATGTTGGCTATATCTACAGCATTTGTGTATGTGGTGTCCTTGACCACCAGTTCTGATCAGATCTGGGTGCTTCCTTTGAGATTGCGGACATATGTGAAGAAGGCCTCATGATTGTCTTTAGTAGATGTGGCCAATTTGGACTCGAAGTTAGCTTTAGAAGATTTCACTAGTACTCTTATTTGCTTGTTCAGGCTAAGGAGAGATTGCTTCCAACTGCGCACCTGCTCCTTCCTGGAAAGCAATATTTTCCTTTTTGTTATATAGTTTATTTACTGCAGATGTCCACCAGACAGGTTTACGTATCCTTGTGGAGGATGATTTTATCCTGTCAAGTATTCCTGATTCCATGCATCTATATAAATGCTCATATAGTGCTTTTGTGTAGATTAGGACATTGGTGCCAGTTCCTACAGAGGGGGAGGGGGCTGTGAAGATGTTTATACCATCCCTTAGGAGGTTGTAATCAGCTTTGGAGAAGTTTTTTTTGTTTGACCCTAGCTAGAGGGGTGGTCAGGGGGAGATTGTGACTTTGAACATAACCGCTTTATGGTCAGATCTTACCAGGGAGGATGATACTGTAGGGGTGCTGCAGTGGTTACTCATGTTGGTTAATACCAAGTCCAAGATATTACCACCTCTTGTGGGGGTATTGACTAGCTATTCCAAGGCATTTGCATTGATAAAATTGAGGAATCACTGGGCATTTGTGTTCTGGCATGAGTAGTTTTTCCAGTCTATGGTTGGGTAATTAAAGTCACCCAGGATCGGGTAAAGGGCTGAATCTTGATAGATTTGAAGAGGTACAGATCGATGAAAGTTTGATTTATGAATGATTTATGAATATAGAGACTCAGCTACCTTTAGAGCCTTCGTCTGGTGTGGTAGGCCTGAACACATGATGGACATTGAAGTTATGCACTGATGGGATGCTTTCAATAATCTTGAACCAGGTCTCCATGATGATGCATTTATCCATGCATTTCAGAGTTAAAAGTGTCTGTGGAGAGCTGGGTTTTTATTGAGGCTCCTACTGTTGAGCAGGAATATCTGAATTCTACTCTGATTCTATTTCTTATGTTAGAAGCTTTTGAAGACATAACTTTGCCTAAAAAAGGCACAATGGAGGTGGATACGATTTTTGTCGATATATGAAAGCCTGGATAGGATAGATACAGGCCATCCTAGCAAAGCAGTTAAGACTGTTTACCATCTCCTACTAGGCTGATATATATTGTACTCAGTTTGAATGACACCAGAAGTTAAACAACTTCCTGGGGTTGATCATTGTTTGTTCATATTGAGGAATCATTCTTGCTGAAGGTAAAATGCTGCTCAGAGTTAGGTTCATACATGCCTCACACACATATTAAGAAATCCATCAAAGCTCTTTTCATATAGCCCAAGGAGGCATGTTTCAGGTCATTTACTCTCATGTGTACCATGACTGTGTCGTATTTGTACTTGTGGTGCAAGGACTTGAGTGCATGCATATAGAGTTACCACCCGTCCAGTTGTCAGCGGGAGAGTCACAAGTTGAGCCAGCCATCCCATTGTCCGCAAAGTGAAGCACTGGGACTTTAAAGTCCCATTTTCTGATAGATGCTGAATTGCATGGAAAAGATGAAAATACTTCTGTTTTTTCCATTGCAATACAGTTATGTCACCAACCCAGACCTGCAGGCAGAGATGCTCCTTGTTAGGTCTGGGTGGTGTAAATCATGTAGCAATTGGCTGCAATGATTGAAGGAGGTGAAGATTCCACTAGGAAGACCCCAAGAAAGGTCACGGCTGTAGATCAGTTTTATATTAGCACTTCTGCAGCTGTTACGAATTAGAAAAAGGACTGAGATTTTCCAGCTATCTAGGAAGCCAGCCAACCAGACATCCATCCAGGAAGCCAGCCAGCTATAGAAGCAGGCACGGAGCCTGCTAGCCAGCCAACCAGTCCAGCATGTAGAGAGCCTGCTAACCAGCCAGGCAGTCCACCAGATAGGGAGCCTGCTAGCAAGCCAGCCATTCCAGCAGGAAGGAAGCCAGTCATCTAGCCAGCCATTCCAGCAGGAAGGAAGCCAGCTAGCCCAGCAAAGACTGTGATAGTGGTAAGCACAACAGTCAACAGTATTTTGTGGCTGTAGTTATTTACAATGGGAATATTGTGCTTTATTTAAATTTAAGTTTTTAATGTTTAAAGCAGTACGCAGTATTTAAATCTGTGCAGTGGTAATTTTGAGATTTCCAAGTAGTAGTTTAAAATAGGAATATTGTGCTTTATTCACATTTAAGTTTTTAATGTTTAGAGGTAAATGGGAGTGCAGTACGCAGTATTTAAATCTGTGCAGTGGTTATTTTGAGATTTCCAAGTAATAGTTTTTAAAGGTAAAAAAACTGTGTGTGTGTGTGTGTGTGTGTGTGTGTTTGTGTGTGTGTAATTATAATTGTGGTTGTTTGGGTATGATTTGGAAGCATTACTTTTTAAAGGCAGGAATGTGTGTATAGAAGTTTTGTTTATTTCTGGTGGGCGCAGTCAAAGATAAATGTAGTGTGATATATTTCTAATGTCATTGCTTTTTCAGGGTACTTTCTGTTTACAGATAGAAAATGTTCAAGGATAATTTGCACTTATTGTGTGGAAATGTTTGCAATTTAATGCTGTTTTCAAGTAGTCACGATATACTGTTTGGGTAATTTTTCCTGTTAATTCTTGCAAGTCAATATGCATGTGGTATAAGTGTACCTTTCTGAGGGGGAATGTTAATAGGTAATGTAGTGCATTTATTATTCTAGTAGGTACATGTTGCCAACTTGCAGTAGCTGTTTCAAGTTAGTTTTCATTTATAGTTGCAAATGTGTGCATTTTATTTTTATGCTGTCTTTAATAAGGTTAAAATGTCCTGCTTTGCTTGTAATGTGAATATGGGTTTGTAATGTGAATATGGGTTTGTAATGTGAATATGGGTTTGCTGATTTTACTTGGGCCTACTTATTGCATTGTTGTGCTGGATAAATTACTGTTAAAGGTTTATTTTTATTTCTCTTAATTGCTATGTTTTAAGGTAAAAGGGGTCCATGGGGTCTGCTGTGCATTGTAGTTTATTTTAGCTGCTCTTGCAAGAAGTACTTTTAAAAATGTTTACATGCTTTTTTTGTGTGGATGCATGTTCAGAAGTTAATGCAGTTCATTTGGGATTGTGCTAAAACATGTCGTCATTTCAGGATAGTTTCCTTTTATAAGCAGCAAAGTTTGTATTTTGTTTTTAGTGATGTCTTCATCCGATTATGGCCAGTGCTGCTGTTGGGCCTGTTCGTTACTAGATCATTGTGCTTTGTAAATTAGTGCTATACGTTTATTTCTTTTTCCTTAACTGCTGTGGTCAAAATGTAAATCAGGTCTATGGTGTCCGCTGTGCATTCTCATTCATTTTAGAGTGGCTTTTTGATACAGTGAAAATGTGTTTAACTTTATTTTCTTGAGAGGTGGGGGCATGTTTGGTGGTAAAAATAATGCATTTCATTTTCTGAGCTGTCTTAATGTCAGTTTTCAATGGTCAAAATGTCCCCTACATTACCTTATTTACTATTTTACCTTTTTTAAATGGTTTGCAATGTTAATTCTCTTCTGCTCTATTCCTCAGGTTTTTCATATGCCAATGTTGTTCAAACCATTTCTTTCATACACCAACCAGTTCTTTCATATGCCAATGTTTTGTAAACCAGTTCTTTCATATGCCAATGTTTTTTAAACCAGTTATTTCATACGCCAACCAGTTCTTTCATATGCTAGTGTTTTTCATACCAGTTCTTTCATCATCATCTTCTCTCGGCTGTTCCTGTTAGGGGTCGCCTCAACAAGTTCTTTCATATGCCAATGTTTTTCAAACCAGTTCTTTCATATGCCAATGTTTTTCAAGCCAGATCTTTTGCATGCTAGTGTTTGTAGCCAGATCTTTCAAGTGGCAGTATCTATCCATGTAAAACCCCCTTTTCCCATTTTTGCACATGGTGTCGTCAGGACATCATTAAACAGTGGCAATCATCTAGAGCCAAGGCCAGTTCATTCTCAGGTCTTCAGTAAACTGCTTCATGCTTCATATGCCAATGTTTTTATGATTGTTATCAGATGCCAGTCTTTTTCAAACCAATGATTTCACGTGCCAGTGTTTCTAGCCAGTTTTTTCATGTACCAGTGTTTCTAGCCAGTTGATTCCTGCACCAATATGTTACTGCACCCACTAACACAGTTTTGCTAAATATGTTGCATATCAGGGAGGTACAGACTGAAGAATGAAGAGATCAGCATCTTCATCGCAAGAGAGCAGCAGCTTCATCACAGTCAACTAGCAGCAAGAGAATGAGCAAGTGGCAGGATGTCTGGAAAACGGAATTCGACTGGATCGAGAGATGCAGTGATGTCAAAGCGTTCTGCAGGTACTGCAAGAGAGAATTTCTAGTGACCCACGGTGGAAGAAATGATGTCGCACAACATGAGGAACTGACCAACATAAGACTGCTATTCTTCAAGCAAAATCCACTCACCTGATGACAAAGTGGGCAAGGAATACAAACACTGAGGGACCAGAACTTAGGATCATTGCAACGGAAGCCTTGGAGGTGTTCCATGCTGTTAAGCACAATATTTCCTATAACAGTTTGGACTGTGCAGTAAAGTTGGCCAGACAGTTGTACAGTGACTAGGACATTGCAAAGAAACTATATTGTGGAAGAACCAAGGCTGAAGCCATTGTCGAAAACGTTTTGGGACCACACTCATTGGAATGCCTCCTGCATGACCTTCAAAAAAATAGGGACTTCACTTGCAATTTCATCGGATGCTTCCAACAAGGGGAACATAAAATTATTTCAACTTGTTGTGAGGTATTTTTCTAAAGTAGAAGGGGTGGTAAATGGCCTTTTGGACTTCTATGAAGACCCTGATGAATCTGCACAGGCTATATCACAGCAGATTTTGAACATTATGGAAAGGCACTCCTTGCCCTGGAACAGCATTTCAGCATATGGGGCTGATAATGCCAGTGTGAACTATGGGAAGAAATCTAGTGTGTAGACCAGATTAAAAGAAAAGTGCCCATCACTCCAGAAGGCTAACTGTGTTGCCCACATCATTCACAATCCAGCCAAAATAGTTGCAGCACAACTACCATATGATGTGGAAGTATTTGTAATGACACTTTTCAGACATTTCTCAGGTTCTGCCACAAGAACCAGAGACTTGAAAGACTTCTTTGAGTTTTGTGGCATGGAATTTGAGAGTCTGTTAAGACATGTGCCAACAAGGTGGCTGTCACTACTCCCAACCATTGAAAGAATAGTGAAAAATCTCCCAGTGCTAAAGTCCTATTTCCTCTCCCAGAGAGAAGAGGAGACCCCCCGGCAGATATGGCAGTACTTTTCAGCTAATGAGCATGATAAGAATAAATTGCCTACACAGCCTCAGTACTATTTGCACTTTCTAAGTGCTGTTCTTGTGGATTTCAATGAACATACAAGTACATTAGAAAAATCAGCACGTACTGCCACGTAAACATTTTCTGTAACAGTCTCTCTGAAGCAAAAACTGCAGGCAAGAGCTGAAGGTGCTTTCTTTGTAGGGAAACGTAGGGCACTTATGAGCACATTAGACAGCACTTCTGCTAACAAACTGAAAAGAGACTTCATTGTGTTCTTGGAGACAGCAGTAAAGTACTTAGAACAGTGGTTTGATTTTACTGAAAACAACTACTTGTTTACACTGTCTAAATTATCTCTAACTGAGCACTTTGCTTTAAGTGACATACTCAGTGTGACCACTGCCCTGAGTCTGTAGGATATAGATGAAGACCATCTTTTCAGGGACTTTTTGGCAATTAGGCCCTTTCTCAAACAGCTTGACCCCAGGAGAAAAGTGGCTGAAGCTTTTCAGAGAAGGGCCTGAGTTGACTGCGCTATATCCGGTAAATGCTAGGGTGTTATCTATACCAACATCAAATGCATTTGCAGAAAGAGCTTTTTCCTTGGTGAAAAGTAAATGGACAGATGTGCGAAACCAATGTAGTGCGGACTTGTTAAAAGCCGAACTAATGATGACTATAAATTACTGGGTGAAATGTAGTGACTTTTATTCAAATATTGTATCAAACTGGGCCCTTCTTCAGGCCATAAAATTAAATGCAAAATACACTTTAAAAAAAAGTGATTTAGTTAGTGTACTAGTGTGCAGCATGTAGTTTTGTTTTTATTTGTTTTAGCTTTAATTTGCAATAAAACAGTCTTAATTATACACATTTAGCTTGTGTGAGGTATGCAGATTTTTTAGTTTTCTTTCAGAATAGTTATGGTTGGTTTTACTTTTTTAAACAAGTGTCTGTTTAATGAGTAGTGTGTTTTTTCCTTTAATGTTTACTTACTGCTACAACTGAGTAATGTGTTTTTTGCAGTAATGCTTCACATCATTTAAATGGTTTCTGAGTTTTCAGTATGCTGTCATAACTTCACAATGTTGTACCCATAACTGTAATACTGCATCTCCTTCAACTCCTCTGGTGATGTCATGGTGGGGGTGTGGTCAGTGTCATATTGGTCACACCCCCATGCTCTACTGGCCACACCCCCATGTCCCACTTTGATCTTGTTAAAAGGTGGCAACCCTACATGCATATGGCAAATCCTGGCCCCTGATAGGCTACTGAAAATCCTCTCCTTACTCAGCCTGGTGACTGGTGCATCAGTATGTCTCACAATGGAATCTCTTATGACTAGGATGTTGAGCTGTATGAAAGTTTGCCTTGTGGACTTTCAGGCTCATAGAAGGTTACTAGGCTAATGGCCCTAGGGCATTTATAAGCCTAGCCATGTTGTATTGGTGTTCCCTAAATGACCTTAGTTAGATGGTCATTATTTGCAGCGCGAGTTTATGATCAGCACTGACTGCCCCTGTCCATGAGGCCCACAGTTTCCACCCTCATGGTGAATTTATGATCTCCCATCCACTTGTCTAGGTTGTGCTTGAATAGGGTCATTGAGAAGCTCTGCTTCATGTGAATCGGGAGTTTATTCCAGAGGAGCAGCAATCTCTGGGAGATATAGCTGTCTCTTCAGCATATTCTGTTACTGTCACAGGCTAGGTTGAGATCCCTGGAGTGAGTGACTCTTGTCCCATTTGATTGGTGGATTTGCAGCATTTCCATTGGGCAGGTCAGAGACTGCTCTGCAGGCCAGGCACAAGTCACCTCTCAGCAGCTTGTATGATACAGAGTAAATTGAAAGAGCTTTCAGTCTTTCCCCATAGATCATGTTTTGGAGGCCCTGAATTTTCTTGGTGAGAAGCCTCTGTGGTCTCTCCAGCTACTGCATCTGGTGAGGTACATGCAAAAGGGAGCATTGTACTCTATTAGTGGTCTGATGAGGGTCGAGTACAGAGGAGTTATAACATCCTTAGTCTTGGATGTGATGCCTTTACTTATGAGATGCATAACTTAGAAGGCTTTGCTTACCACTGTGGACACATGGTGATTGAAGTTTAGATTGCTATCAACCTGTGTTCCCAAATCTCACACCACTGGGTTTGACCTTAGGGGGTGCTGTCAATATTGTAATTTTCAGGGGCTTCCTCTTTGCCAAAGGGGATGATAATGCACTTTTTTGCATTTAGTTTTAGTCCATGGCTTTGATACCATTCATTTGTCTGTGTTAGCCCCTTTTGTAATATGTTAACATAATTTGGGGACTCAATGATTGCACTCAGTTTGCAATCATCAGCAAACCTGGTAAGCCACAGGCCATCTACTTTCACCGGGACTTCTTAGAAATAGATTCCAAATAGTAGAATGCCCAGTGCAGATCCTTGTGGTACGCCACTGGTAATTGGTCTACTGGTAGAGGTGGAATCCTCAGCTTTGACAGTATGCTTTCTGTCAGTAAGCCAATTGTCTACCCATCTAGTGACATATGGGTTAATCCCCAGCTGTGACAGTTTCTCAATGATACCTGAATGAGGGACTTGTGTCAAAAGCCTTAGCTAAGTCAAAATAGGCATCATGTACTGTTTTGCCTTCATCCAGGGTTTTGGTGACATTCTCAAAGTAGTCCATCAGGTTCAATAAACATGATTTGCCCTTAATAAAGCCAAACTGGGTTGGGTCAAGAGTTTGAAGGTTGCCTATGTACTTGTTAAAAAGGTCCACAAAGATTCTTTGCATAGCATTGCAGATAAGGCTGGTTAGGCTTATGGGTCTATAGCTCCCAAGGACATTTGATGGACCTCCTTTGTACAAGGGGATTACTGTTCCTGTTCTCCACTCTGCTGGAACAAAGCCAGTGCTCAGGCTGAGGTTAAGGAGAGTGGCAAGTGGTCTTGTTTTAGATTGTTTAGTAAGCAGCTTGGGATGTTATCTGGTCACATAGAGGCCCTGTTTTGGCATTGGAGAGTATGGATATGACCTGCTCTTTGGAGATACTAGGTAGAAGACTGTGGCAGGTATGCTTTGGGGTATGTCTGGTGGGGACAGGGGGATGACGTCTGCACCAAATCTGTCAGCTAGCAGGTTGGCAATTTCCTCAGGTTCAGTATGAGAGGTAGCATCCACTATAAGTTTGCACATAGTTGGGTATTCCCTTTTAGATTAAGGACATCGCTAAGGAATGCGTTATGATTATCCTTTGTTAGTGATGCTTATTTAGCCTCATAACTAGCTTTAGACAGGATACCTGATTTGCTTGTTCAAGCTGTGGAGGGTATTCTTCCTCTGCTGAGTAAGTTCCCTTTTGTTCTTAGACATCAATTTCTTCCTTTTGTTATATAACCTATTTATACTTGACGCACACCTCTTAACTGTACAGATTTTTGCAGAATGTCTGGATTTTTGCCTCATATTTTTGGCCTATTATACACAAAATTGTGATTTTCTGGCAAGTCTTTGAGGACCGAAGTCAGAATATAGTGACAGACTTTTGAGCTTCAGATTTCACACCCTTCAGAAAATTCACGCTGATGAAAAACCTGTTATTCGATCAGATTTCTAAGTTTGTAAAAGCAATATTTAAAAATTGTCCCTATTTTGGGGCCTTTCTTTCCCCCATTATTTATAGCTTTGTCCAGTTTTCTTGCTCTAAGAGGTTGAGAGCTATGACTTGAGATCGACTAGGGTGGTCTGTTTTTTCAGGAGGACCTAGTTTTGATCTGGTCGGGTACAGCTGAATCTATACAGTTGTTTAGGTGGTTATACAGGGCATCTGTGCACGCCTGTGTGTCGGAGTCATTTGGCTCTGTTAGTAGGGAGTTTGAAACTTTTTATGCCATCACCTATTCGGCCGTAGTTTGCTTTGGAGAAATGTCTCAGTTTTTTTGCTCCTGTGGGTGTGTGTCAGGTCTGATTGTTACTTCAAATGAGACACATTTAAGGTCTGGCCTTACCAGGAAGAGCAACACACATTTGAGCCCCTTGTGGGGATGCAGGCAAGCTGTTCCAGGGCATTTGTATTGACAAAGTCCAGGAACCTGAAGATGAGCATGGTTGTGCTTGTGTATGTCACCCTATCATTGGAAGAATAGTTGAAATCTCCCATGACCAAAGTGTTTGGCTGTATAGGGAGTCCACGTACGTGGTGTGCTTCTCTTGGTTCGTGGTGGGGGACCTGTAGCTAGCTGATGTGGTTGGGTGATTTATAATAGTTAGTTGGACCTGGAGTAGCTTAAGAGAGTCATACTGTTTAACCAGTCTCAATATACATTGAATACACCTCCACCTTTGGTTCTTTCATGCCTGTTTTGGGATCTAAATGTGTGGCAGGTATTGTAGCCTTGCACAGCTGGGGTGCTCTCTGTTACCTTGAACCATGTCTCAGTGACTGTACAGACAACAGCATCTTCCAAGGTGAGGAGTGCTTCCAGGGAGTGCAGTTTCCTGTTTAGGCTCCTAGCATTAAGCAGCAGAACCTTCAGCAGTGGATTGTTTAAGTTGTAAAAATATATTCATGTCGAGGTTGAGACACTGTCAGTTATAGATGCATGTTTCATGGTGGATGCTGCTTGAGCTGAGGGTTTGTCAGGTTGCTGAGGGCACTTGCTACTATGGTCACATTTGGAAGGCACTTGTAACTTAGTTAGATAACTTCTAGGAGTCCCAGCATATGTGTGTTTCTGTGTTTTGCCTGTAATGTGTGTGGTAGGTTCACTATGGTGGTGTGTGTTAGTGACAACTGGTTTGGTATTTGTAGTGGCTGTGTGAATGAGCATTGCTCCAGTGACACTGTATAACAATATCTCTCACACACTGTATTGGACTGTTTAAGAATTAAGTGGCTATACAGTAAACATAAGACAACTGCTTCATTGACTGAGGATGACTAACTTTTATTTTATTTGTTCTCTCCTGGGATGAGTCTGAAAAATGCTCTTGTTGGAACACTGCTTTACCTCAGTCAACAAAGAATAACTAAGAAAAACACTAAAACCGTTTAAAACAAACATCACAGTGAATTAAAAAATACTGGTTTTATCACAGACGTGGCTTCTCTATAGTTATAATCTAGAATCTGTAACAAATATATAAATAATAATAGACACAGTGTCAAAATCATACATGATTTAAATATTGCTGTTACTCAAACTAATCAATCATTAGAGAACATTAGTAACTCAAACAAAGGAAAAAAGGAATATGAGCACTATATTCACATATATGTTTGAGGATCAGGATATCTAGAACTGCAATGTCTGACTTTATACTCACCAATTAGCCACAGACACACATTTTTTATTAAAGACAGAACAGTATTTTAAGACTAGATTAGGGCCAGTAGAGTGCTATGCACTGTGGGACAAGGAGTTCTGCCAGAAATCTTTCCAGTGTGCCCAGACATGATGTTTTGATGATCTCCATGTAAATATATTTATAAAGAATTCAGAACCCTGATTGTGTCGAAAAGAACATATTTGTGCCAAATATCCATAACTGTTCAGTGTAATTTTAACATATTTAGCAAGCCAGAGTAACCTGAAATCAACCACAATGAAAACATGCGCAGAGTTCTGTCTCTCTGTTTTACCTAGCCTGGAATGACATGTCATCTATACAATTATATACAAGTGGACAGAGACTTTTTTTCTGGGAATGGTGTGATATAACATGGGTGCGGTCAACCATATAAAAAGGAAATGAATTTATAAGAACAAAAGATTCTCATTTGAGGTCAAACTTCAAATCAGGATGTAATTCGTAAGGTGATATGGGCAGATATTTGAAACAAATAATATAATTCACTGTGGGAATGGGTCATGCATGCACAGGCAGTATAACACTTACACTGCTTTTGTTTCAATTTCTGCTGCATGCTACAGGTAATCATCACCTGATGGAGGTCCATGTATGGTTTTCTGGGGTCAGTGGGATAGTGTGATCACCTGATGAAGCTGAGGGTTTGTCAGGTTGCTGAGGGCACTTGCTACTATGGTCACATTTGGAAGGCACTTGTAACTTAGTTAGATAACTTCTAGGAGTCCCAGCATATGTGTGTTTCTGTGTTTTGCCTGTAATGTGTGTGGTAGGTTCACTATGGTGGTGTGTGTTAGTGACAACTGGTTTGGTATTTGTAGTGGCTGTGTGAATGAGCATTGCTCCAGTGACACTGTATAACAATATCTCTCACACACTGTATTGGACTGTTTAAGAATTAAGTGGCTATACAGTAAACATAAGACAACTGCTTCATTGACTGAGGATGACTAACTTTTATTTTATTTGTTCTCTCCTGGGATGAGTCTGAAAAATGCTCTTGTTGGAACACTGCTTTACCTCAGTCAACAAAGAATAACTAAGAAAAACACTAAAACCGTTTAAAACAAACATCACAGTGAATTAAAAAATACTGGTTTTATCACAGACGTGGCTTCTCTATAGTTATAATCTAGAATCTGTAACAAATATATAAATAATAATAGACACAGTGTCAAAATCATACATGATTTAAATATTGCTGTTACTCAAACTAATCAATCATTAGAGAACATTAGTAACTCAAACAAAGGAAAAAAGGAATATGAGCACTATATTCACATATATGTTTGAGGATCAGGATATCTAGAACTGCAATGTCTGACTTTATACTCACCAATTAGCCACAGACACACATTTTTTATTAAAGACAGAACAGTATTTTAAGACTAGATTAGGGCCAGTAGAGTGCTATGCACTGTGGGACAAGGAGTTCTGCCAGAAATCTTTCCAGTGTGCCCAGACATGATGTTTTGATGATCTCCATGTAAATATATTTATAAAGAATTCAGAACCCTGATTGTGTCGAAAAAGAACATATTTGTGCCAAATATCCATAACTGTTCAGTGTAATTTTAACATATTTAGCAAGCCAGAGTAACCTGAAATCAACCACAATGAAAACATGCGCAGAGTTCTGTCTCTCTGTTTTACCTAGCCTGGAATGACATGTCATCTATACAATTATATACAAGTGGACAGAGACTTTTTTTCTGGGAATGGTGTGATATAACATGGGTGCGGTCAACCATATAAAAAGGAAATGAATTTATAAGAACAAAAGATTCTCATTTGAGGTCAAACTTCAAATCAGGATGTAATTCGTAAGGTGATATGGGCAGATATTTGAAACAAATAATATAATTCACTGTGGGAATGGGTCATGCATGCACAGGCAGTATAACACTTACACTGCTTTTGTTTCAATTTCTGCTGCATGCTACAGGTAATCATCACCTGATGGAGGTCCATGTATGGTTTTCTGGGGTCAGTGGGATAGTGTGATCACCTGATGAAGGTGCATGTGTGGTTCTCTGGGGTCAGTGGGATAGTGTGATCACTTGATGAAGGTGCATGCGTGGTTCTCTGGGGTCAGTTGGATAGTGTGATCACCTGAAGAAGGTGCATGCGTGGTTCTCTGGGGTCATTGGGATAGTGTGATCACCTGATGAAGGTGCATGTGTGATTCTCTGGGGTCAGTGGGATAGTGCAATCACCTGATGAAGGTGTATGTGTGGTTCTCTGGAATCAGTGGGATAGTGTGATCACCTGATGAAGGTGCATGTGTGGTTCTCTGGGGTTAGTGGGATAGTCTGATCACCTGATAAAGGTGCATGTGTGGTTCTCTGGGGTCAGTGGGATAGTGTGATCACCTGATGAAGGTGCATGCGTGGTTCTCTGGGGTCAGTGGGATAGTGTGATCACCTGTCTGACTGCATTACTAATGATTCTGATTTAAGAAAGAGGCTATACTATCAGAAAAATAACAAAAGAACCACCACGTCCAAAGCACAAGGCAGAAGTTTTAAGTTTTAATCCAAGTACATCCAAATTCACTTGCTAAGTGCTTTCACCATTACAAATGGCTCCTTCACAGTAAGTGAAAATCATCCATACCATACATTAAATACCCAAGCAATTACTCAAACATACAATAAAAATTAGACAATTAGATAATTGCTACACAAATTTAAACACTGAATGTGTCCACGCCCAGTGAAGAAGAATAATTCCCAAACTTGCTGTTAAAACTAATATGTAAAACATCTTACCTACAATATATAAAGTTACATTTCTCAATCAAACAAAAATCACATAAAAGATATTGATAATAAGTGCAAAAGAATAAAAATATATAAAATGTTAATGTTGTTAGTAGCAAATAGAATAAAGCATATAAGTGTATAAAAATACCTTGCAATCACCTGTTTATGCTAAATTCTATTAGCCCATCTTTTAAAACAGGTTTTAGAGAAATATATTCATTCAAACCTGGTGGGGTTGTTGCATCCAGGATTATTTGCCATTTATATTCCAATAATTCTACCTTCAACCCTTCATCACCTCCTCTTTCAAAACATGTCACTCTATCAATCACAAAGAAAATACATTTCTTAAAATCAGTACAGTGTGTACTGTGCGTATATAATGCATTGTGTGTGTCCTTATTTTTTATAGCCCTCTGATGTTCTGCAATCCTGTCTTTTAACCTGCGGACAGTTTTTCCCACATAGAATGCATTGCAACTAACGCAGGTGGCAATATACACTAACTTCAGTGTGTTGCAACTACACCTACCAGGGCACCCTATGGTCTTAGTGTAATTGGACACCACTACATATGGTCCTTCGTTAATGAACCTGCAAAATTTACAGGTTCCACACTTATACATCCTGGGACTCTTATAAGAATGACTTTATTGCTGATATCATTCTGGCACATGTAGAGGTGTGTACATTTTACTGCAAGTCAATGCAAGAAGAAACAGCTAATATGGGCTGAACAGAAGACACAGATGAATCATTCACTGGATGGACCCCCTGATTCACTGGATGGACTCCCTGATTAGGAATGTGAGGGTTCCATACCTACAGGAAGCTCTCCATAGAGACAGAGTAACATTCCAAGGGTCGGTTAATAGCTTCAGGAAAGCAATGCTGTTGAAGGTACTTCATGTAGACCTACAAGGCTTGCATACTGTCCTGCCTGATTCTTATTTAAATGCGTCTGTGCTAAAGTACACGTATAAAAGATAAAGTACATGTAGACTTGGTGGCTACTAGCTAGTATGTCACTTTCCTGTGAGGTCAGTATTACTTGCAAACTTTTTGCAGACTAGCTCAAGTTAAATTATTTTTCTCTCTCTCTCGGCTTATTATTTTTTGACACCTTGAATATAATAGTAGAAAGAAATAGAATAGATATTTATCCGCTGCTGTGCATATGCATGTTTACCTCTGCAGAGGAAGATAGATATTTATCCCGTGCTGTGCATATGCATGTTTGCCTCTGCAGAGGAAGATAGATATTTATCCCGTGCTGTGCATATGCATGTTTACCTCTGCAGAGGAAGATAGATATTTATCCCCTGCTGTGCATATGCATGTTTACCTCTGCAGAGGAAGATAGATATTTATCCCGTGCTGTGCATATGCATGTTTACCTCTGCAGAGGAAGATAGATATTTATCCCGTGCTGTGCATATGCATGTTTACCTCTGCAGAGGAAGATAGATATTTATCCGCTGCTGTGAATATGCATGTTTACCTCTGCAGAGGAAGATAGATATTTATCCGCTGCTGTGCATATGCATGTTTACCTCTGCAGAGGAAGATAGATATTTATCCGCTGCTGTGCATATGCATGTTTACCTCTGCAGAGGAAGATAGATATTTATCCGCTGCTGTGCATATGCATGTTTACCTCTGCAGAGGAAGATAGATATTTATCCGCTGCTGTGCATATGCATGTTTACCTCTGCAGAGGAAGATAGATATTTATCCGCTGCTGTGCATATGCATGTTTACCTCTGCAGAGGAAGATAGATATTTATCCCGTGCTGTGCATATGCATATTTACCTCTGCAGAGGAAGATAGATATTTATCCCGTGCTGTGCATATGCATGTTTACCTCTGCAGAGGAAGATAGATATTTATCCGCTGCTGTGCATATGCATGTTTACCTCTGCAGAGGAAGATAGATATTTATCCGCTGCTGTGCATATGCATGTTTACCTCTGCAGAGGAAGATAGATATTTATCCGCTGCTGTGCATATGCATGTTTACCTCTGCAGAGGAAGATAGATATTTATCCACTGCTGTGCATATGCATGTTTACCTCTGCAGAGGAAGATAGATATTTATCCGCTGCTGTGCATATGCATGTTTACCTCTGCAGAGGAAGATAGATATTTATCCGCTGCTGTGCATATGCATGTTTACCTCTGCAGAGGAAGATAGATATTTATCCGCTGCTGTGCATATGCATGTTTACCTCTGCAGAGGAAGATAGATATTTATCCGCTGCTGTGCATATGCATGTTTACCTCTGCAGAGGAAGATAGATATTTATCCGCTGCTGTGCATATGCATGTTTACCTCTGCAGAGGAAGATAGATATTTATCCGCTGCTGTGCATATGCATGTTTACCTCTGCAGAGGAAGATAGATATTTATCCGCTGCTGTGCACATGCATGTTTACCTCTGCAGAGGAAGATAGATATTTATCCGCTGCTGTGCATATGCATGTTTACCTCTGCAGAGGAAGATAATGCAAATGAATTAATAAACGTTACTTAAATGTCTGCGGCTGACGCTGTTCTGTACTGTCAAAATCTACCATCCCTTCAAAGTGCTATACAAACAAAGTTGTGTATTTTTACTGCTAGGCCAATTGAACTTCATAGGTTCATACCTTCACAGATGTATGCCAGGCTAATGACTATTTGGGCCCTTAAACCTAGCCATGCAACCCAAATGTGACCCACAAATTTGATTTCTAAAGAGGTGATTTACTGACTGCCTCTGTCTATCAGACACATAGATGCTGAACCAGGGTGAATTTCTGAATAGCAATCTGTTCGTCCATTGCACTTTTTGTTTATTTATTTAGTTTACATTTGTTTACTGGGAAAGTCCAACTGGACACAGGTCCATTTTCAGCAGAGGCCAGGGGGGAAAAGCTCCAGTTATAAACATTGTATAAGTTGATAAACGTGAAGAATTAAAGAAGTATTCACAATCAACAGTTACATAGAAATGGACAATACAGATCTTTAGAGATAACAAATTACATAACATGTTATACATGAATATATATACAATTTAATTGATAAAGAAGCTAGATTCCATACAGCTAAGGTAAAATATTTGAGTAAGATAACACTCAATTAGCAAAATTTAGTTAAATAGACTGAGGTTAGACCTATCCAGGAAAGTTGTAAGAATAGAGCCAAGTGTCTATTAAGTGTGATTTTAGAAGCTTTTTAAATTGTAGTATAGAGCCGTTGGAGGTTATTGTGGTTGGCAGTTTATTCCATATATTTAGGAATAAAGTTTGAGATGGGTGAGTCCCCAGATGAGTTGTTAACTTTGGTGATGTTTGGAAGGAGTTTGTTACCGGAACGGAGGGATATAATAGTGGTGTATGGTTGTATAAGATTTTGGAAGGCAGGGGTTTTACCTGGTTGATGGAGTAGTTTGTGGGCAAAGGTTAATTGTTTAAAGCATAGCAGTTGCGGAAGTTCTAGCCACTTTAGCTGTTTAAGAACTGTACAGTGATGTGTCCTGTACGAGGCATCAGTAGCAAACTTGGCAATTTTATTGTAACAAGATTCCAGTTTGGTTAGATCAGTTTTATGGAGGTTGGTTAGAATTGAGGAGGCATATAGGATAGTTGACAGGAGGTATGTGCAAGTGATGGTAGCTTTTGTGTTTCTATTTAGAAATTGTTTGTTTCTGTATAGAAGACTAAGCTTCCTGCAGACCTTCTTAATGGTTTGAGATATGTGAATATCGAATTTCAAGTTGTCAATTTCTACTCCTAGCAGTTTAGTGTGAGTTATTGGGGTGATGATAGTTTTATTTTTAGATATGATATTGAAAGACACGGAAGACAAGGGGGATCTTGTTGGGTAGAAGAGAAGGAGCTTTGTTTTATTGGGATTTAGAATGAGTTGGGAGTTAGTGAGCCATGTTTAAACAGACACATGGGAATCTTGGGTTATGGTGTGGAGGTCTTGTAGGGAGAAAGCTGTGCATATTAGAGTAGAGTCACCTGCATATTGCACCACTGAGACTTAAAGTGTGGAGGTATGGAGTTGGTTGGTGAATACAGAGAATTGTAGAGGCCCAAGGATGGAGCCTTGTGGAACCCCTAAGATAACAGGGAGAAGAGGAGAAAGGTGGTGTTGCTATTGGACTGCCTGCTGTCATCCTGATAAGTAGCTTTGGAACCACATGATAGAGGGGCTACTAAGGTTTAGGGTGGACAGCTCATTGATGAGTTTATTGTGATTTAACATATCAAAATCTTAAGGATTAAGGAGGAACCCTGTTTCACATGGATGGAGAGCCTGTTTCAGAGAATGGCAGTTCTCTGAGAAATGTATCTGTCTATCCAATGTGTTTTATTTATGTAGCAAGAAAAATTTAGATCTTTTGATCTCATAGTTCTGAAGCTGCTTGTTTTGCAGATGTATAGAGATGCCTTGTATGCCAGGCAAAGATCACTTCTCAGAAGTCTGTATTATACTGAGCAAAGAGACAGGGCTTTTAGGTGATTAGCATAGGACATTGTGTTTACTCCCTATATTCTTTTTGTAAGAAACCTTTGTGGATGTTTCATTTGCTGCATGTGTCTGGTGAGGTAGATATCGAAGGGGGCATTATACTCTATGACGGGTCTGGTGAGAGCTGAGTACAATGGCACATGACCTCTCTGGACCTAGATGCCACACCCTTACTCATAAGTTGAGCAATATAGAAGGATTTTCTTACTACTTGGGCACATGTTGGCCGAAGGTTAGTTTACTATCTACATGAGTTCTCAGATCACTGACTAGTGAATTCATTTTTAAGGGTGTTTTATTGATGATGTAGTTACCCGGGGAGGTTAACTTAACATAAGATACTATAATGCATTTCTTGGCATTGAGTTTTAAACCATAGCTTTGGCACCAAGTGTTTGTAATAGACGTTCCTGAAGGGTGTTCTCATCTTGGGGGAATTCAATGACTGCACCCAGTTTGGAGCCATTTGTGAATTTGGTCAACCCGAGACATTTTGCACTGGCTTTGGCATCCAAGAAGAAGATGTCAAAAAAAAGTGAGGCCAGCACAGTGACCTGAGGGACTCCACTGGTGACTGGCCTCTTTATGGAGGTGGACTCACAGATCCTAACCTCTCGAGTCCTATCCATGACCCAGCTTACTATTCAGTGTCTTATAAAGTGGTTTATGTTTAGTTCCGTAAGTTTGCTGACAATGCCTGAATGAAATATTGTATCAAATGCTTAGGCAAATCTAGGTAAGTGGCATGTACCACTTTCCCCCCATTAAGTGCCTTAGTGACCTTTTCAAATAAGTCCACCAGATTCAGTAAGCACGATCCTCCCCTGACAAAGCCACACTGGGATGGATTCAGTAAATGGAGGCCTCCTGTGTCCTTGTTGATAGTTTCCATGATAATTCTTTCCATGGCTTTACAAATAAAACTAGTCAGACTAATGGGTCTGTAGTTTCCAGGATCTGTTGACAGTCCCCCCTTATGATCATCTCGGTCCTCCATTTACATGACGGCATAAAGCGTGTTTTAGGACTATAGTTAAATATGACTTCAGTGGTCCTGATAAGTCATTTTTTAGATTATTCAGGAGGCATCCTGGGATGTTATCGGGGCCCATGAAAGTTGTGTTCTTAGCTTTAGTGAGGGCAGCCAGTACATGCCCCCTATTTATATCTGGATGGTTATGTTTGTGAATATTTCTCTGGGGATGGTTGGGGGGTAAAGTTTGAAGTGAATTTGTTCACTAACAGGTTCACTTTAACACCAGCCTAGGTGAATATGCTACCATTAACCACCAGTTTAGCACATTGCTGTGTGCTGCACTTGAGGTATCTGATATAGCTGAAGAAGGCCTTATGGTTATTTTTCATCTGAGAGGCTATATTAACCTCAGTGTTGGCTTTGTTTTACCTAACTGGCCCTCTTGGCTGCCACCTAAGCTTGATGAGAGAGGTTTTATCTTTGTAGGAATTATCCTTCCTGATTGTTGCCATTTTTTTCCCTTCATAGTTTACCGTGTTTAATTTGGGATGACAACAGGGCAGTTTGTCTCTGGAGCTAGTTCTGGGCTTATTTCTGGTAGGTATCCGGCCTAACCACAGCAGTGCTACAGCCCTCTTATCTTTTACTCATACAGTTGCTGAGGCCAGAGATAATAGCCAACTTGTGTCCTGTCTCTTCCTTGACCTATCCAAAGCATTTGATACTGTGTCTCACTCTAAACTACTAAGAAAACTAACTGATCTTAACGTTGCTACTGCCACCATGTAGTGGTTCTCCAGCTACCTTACAAATAGACTACAGTCTGTCCGATGGATCACGCCTTGCCCCTCCTTCTTGCATGAAAAACAAGAGTCCCCCAGGGTTCAATCCTAGGCCCCCTTCTATTCAATATCTTTACAAACAACCTCCACTCCACCTGCAACCACTCTACTGTTATCCAATAAGCTAATGACTCACCCCTCATCACCTCCTCTAATAACATATCCCATCTCCTTTCTCTTACATAAAATACATTTAACACCATCAAAAAATGGCTTAACAAAAACCAGCTTATCCTAAACCCTAACAAAAATTAAACTCTTACTCTTCCTACCGAAATCACTCTCAAACCATAAGTCTTCCTTCTCCATCGCTTCACTAGATAACGCTATCATCAAAGCAGGCCCACATACAAAACTCCTAGGTGCCATGATAGATGACCAGACAAAATATGACCCACATATCCATCAGTGTATCAAGAAGACACATCAAAAATTAGGTTTACTGTATTGAAACAAAAAATACCTTACTCTTGAAGCCAAACTATCCCTAGCCAGGTCATTCCTACTACCTGGCCTACTTTATGTCACTCCCATCCTCACAAACCTACAATCCACATTAAACTCACAACTAGAACAAGCTTATAATAAAATTGCCAGATTTGCAACTAACCAACCATATACATCTCACCATTGCATTGCACTAAAACAACTGCAATGGCTAGAATTCCCCCACCAACTTCCTACAGCACAGCTACAAATCACCCACTCTATCCTATACAAACCTACTGCTTTCCCCTCCTTCTCTACACTAGTTTCCTTCTACACCCTCAACAGATCTCTCAGAATCTCTGACCAACAACTCCTTGACATATATAAACCCAATAGAAATATAGGTAAATCTCTCTACAACTACAGACTTCCTAACTCTATTAGAAACACCTCAAATACTACTCAATTCAAAAAGCATCTAAAACTCTTCCTCTGAAGCTCATGGATCTGTCCTTGCCAAGAACCTACTTAAACCCTCCCATCCTTCTGAACTTTCCTTACGTCATTCAACCCATTTCTCCCCTCTCTAATAACTTCATAGTTACTATTCCTTTCAATCTCCCATTATAGGTAGCTTTACTAAACTAGTAATGTGACTACTAAGTATCCACTGCATCTATTAACAATTTAATTCTGTCTGTATGTATTTTATTCAATGTTTTCTCTGCTACTGAAACTCTTAGAGGTCATTGAATCCTTTCTCCATCTCGTACTTTCCTGGACTCAGTTGAAACAACATACTGCACACATTCACACATGCCACTTTCCTTTAACTGTAATTCTTCAAACTGTTATTTGTTTGTGCTCACTTTCCTTTTCATCTTGTATACTCCTTGCTGTATTATTCACTCTAACTACTATGTATAACTTAGTAAATATCGTTCTATGCTACTATAAAGTTATGTGCGTAATTAGCCTGGAGCTTTTCTCCTCGGGTCTCTACTGAAAAAGGGCATCTAGCTCAGCTGGACCAACCTGGTTAACAAATGTCAAATAAATAAATAAAAAGTAAATAAAGGTATAGCAGCTTCTGTGCAGCTACTGACATGGTTGAACAGCATATCTAAGAGCAATTCAGCATAGGCTGTTGTGTTCTCGGGGTTCGGAGGGCAATCTCTGCTTGACTTATAAAGCCATGTCTGACTCAGTTCTGTTAGAAATGTTACATCTAAAGAAATCACAATCCCTCCACACCACATGCTCCAGAGACCTCAACTTATTACCACAATCAACAGAACATGCTGGAGGGACAGGTTCCTTACCCAGAGACTGCCCTTGCTATGGAATAGACTTCCCATACATGTCAAACAGAGCAACTCACTGGCCCTCTTCAAGTGAAATCTTGATGAGTGGATGGGAAATAGAAAATTCACCCTGGGGATCACTCCAGTGTCTCTACTCAAGAGGCACTGGAAATTAAGGTTGGGTGGCACATTGCCAGAGTAATCCAATGGGCTAGGCTTGTAAAGGCTCCAGGGCCATTAGTCTAGTACACACTTATGAATGTATGAAGCTGTTAAATTTGACATGCCATCACTTAATAAAAGGTAGTTTGGTTGGAGTAGTGTCTAACTCTTACTGGATTCCCTAGAGTGACAGAGTTGAATTTGATTTTGAAGGAGACAGTTTTATGGTAAGACCTTACCAGTGAGGATGAG
Source organism: Protopterus annectens (assembly GCF_019279795.1). Classification (NCBI taxonomy): domain Eukaryota; kingdom Metazoa; phylum Chordata; order Ceratodontiformes; family Protopteridae; genus Protopterus; species Protopterus annectens. The sequence goes on along the minus strand of NC_056749.1, from coordinate 780,974,689 downwards.
ACATGGGGGGGTCATTGTTCTCCTATATTTGTGAATACAAGGTCCATATATCTGTGAATACGAGGTCCAGTATGTTAGAACCTCTAGTGGAATTGTTCACAATTTTGTCAAGGGTGTTTGTATTTATGGAGTCCAGAAATCTCTGTACCTGTAGATTCCAGGTTGTGCAGGATTCCCAATCCATACAGGGGTAATGAAAGTATCCCATGAGTAAGGTATTAGATTGGATGATAAGTGTCTCCAGTAGGTCCAAGTATGCATGACCTATAGCTGGCTATAATATGGTTCAGGATTTTGTCTATGGTGATCTGTACATGGAGGAATTCCAGTGTGTCATCCTGTTTGACCATCCTAGAGGTATGCTTGTATATCAAGATACCTTATTGTTTAGCCCTTATCTGTGCAGTTACTGGTCTAAGATTTGGAAGGCACTGAAACCTTGCACTACTGAGGTACCCTATACCACTTTAAACCATGTCTTGGTAAATGTACAGATGTCTATATTCTCAAGTCTGAGGAGGGCTTGTGTGGAGTCTATTTTTTTTTTAATTTAGGCTCTTTGCATTGGGTAGCAACACTTTGAAATTCAGTTGAGTTGATTTTGCTAGAAAAGGCACTATGGAGATGGATACGACTTTAGCCCGTATTTGAAAGCCTAGAGCTTTCAAACAGGCAAGCAGTGGTGCAGCAGTTAGAGTTTTTGCCTCACAGCAAGAGGTTCTATGATGTGATTCTTGGCTGGGGTGCCTTCTGTGTGGAGTCTGCATGCCCTCCCTGTGTTTTCATGGGTTTCCTCTGGGTGCTCCAGTTTCCTCCCACATTTCTAAAGACATGCATCTGGAGTGTTTCTCCCTGGGAATCTGCTGAAAATGGGCTCTGTCCCAGTTGGACTTTCCTAGTTAACAAATGTTAAATAAATAAATTAATAACAAAGTAAATAGAGGGGAGAGGTGCAGGTCATCCTTAAGAAACAATGTGGTCTGTTAATCATGTCCACCCAGATGGCAAATATCAGAGCCTCTGAGAATGACACCAGAAAGGCAGCAGATTGCTGAAATCAATCATCTTTTGCTCATATTGTGGCATCGTCCTCAGTGATGGCAATATGCTGCTAGGCGCATAACATCCTGAGACACATAGTCTGAGAGCTCCATAATGCCACTCCTCATATAGTCCAGGGAGGTATGTCTTAGGTCAGTTGCACCTGCACAGACTATGATGGAATTATACTGGGACCTGTTGTGTAATGACTGGAGACCATGCATGATTTGGCAGATCCTGGCTCCAGATAATGATTTGGCAGATCCTGGCTCCAGATAATGATTTGGCAGATCCTGGTGCCAGACAATGATTTGGCAGATCATGGCACCAGATAATGATTTGGCAGATCCTGGTGCCAGATAAGCAGCTACCAGTTATCTCCTCCCTGTTCAGCCTGGTTAGAGGGCATCAGTATGTCTTACAATGGAGTCCCCTATGATGAGAGTCCTGGGAAGTGTGTTTGCTTGCCTTAGTAGCTTAGTGTTTGGGGCTCCACTGACAGTGACAGTATTAGGTCTTAGGTGTTATATTTTTTCCGATTGCCTTTGGTCTTGCTGAGGTATAGCTTTAACAATAGGTGTTTTAGGTGATCTTTCTTGTTTATGGAGATTGCTTTTAAGTGCTTCACCATACATTGGTCTATGCTTGTGTTGTATGCTATGAGAGGTGGGTGTTGTGTGCAGGATTTTGACAACCTGATGTGCACTTGTATGTGAGAGTTTAGCCACATGTAATGAAAGATTTAGGACTTTTGTTTCTGCGACCATTATTTACTTTGACAAACAGGATATAAACTTTGTTATATAATTATTTGAAAAAATACTGCTTTACACAGATTCTAAAAGTGGTGCTCTTTGCCCTTGTTAAAGTAAAAACTGAATTTGAAATTTGCTACAATAGTTAACAAGTCTTAATACACTATTATCATATGGAAAAAGTAAAACTATAAGTAATGATTAAAACACAGTAATTTTACAGCTGTACATATTATGTAACAAAATTTATGTTTTTTTTTTATTTATGTTATATATTTAGATCAAGAAAAGTAATTATTGTAAAAACAGTTTTGCCAGCTCTAGAAAAGGTTAGTTTAACACTTTTGCATCAACTATTACCTTGTCACATTTTAGTGAGAATTTGGATTCCATTTAATTGCAGATCATTTAGCAAGTTAGTAAGTAAGCTAAATTAAGTAAAATGTGTAACTAATTAAGCTAATAAAACATTTATTTATCTCTGTCATACAATTATAATTTACTATTAAATTAACAAGTAGTTTACTGTCATTGCATCAAATCATGAGGTTCAATGAAATACTTAAGTAATTGCTCACTAGAAAAGTTAAATGTAGACAGAAATACTATATGTTTTAAATAGAGAATATGAAACAAAGGTTGCGGAAAAGAATAACATAATAAGCAAGTTACATATGATTGAATCAGTGGTCTGTGTCTTCTAATTCATTATGATATGATAAAGGAATCACATGGCTACATTATCAGGTTCAAAAGTTCCCTGCTCTGTCATTTATTGATTAGTTGCCATTTTTAGTTTGTCATTCAGTTGTAATTCTGTCCTAAAGGGTTTCTTCTGGCTATATTTAGAGACTACAATCATATGCTCAGACATGCTGTCAAGTGAAGCATTCGTGTTCAGTTTGATAATAAAACTAAAGGTGTTACACATTTCTTCTTCACATTGCAAGTCTCCTTCACTTGAATCACTCTGAATTCCTTAATAAGTAATGACAAATTACATAAAAACTGCAGTGTAAATAGCTTGTTAAGAATATCTGTCACACTGAAATAAAACAGTTTTAAAATGGTTGATTCAATTTAGTTAAAAAAATGTAATGTTAAAAATGACTTATTTATTCATCTTTCTTTGAATCCATGACTATCTTGACCCATTTTGCAATAATTAGCTATCTCCAGAAATATGAAGTTATTGTTCAAAAATATTTTTAGTTACATGTACATTTTTTTCATGTAGGATGTTAACCAGTTTTATTTTTCTGGTGGTCTGCAACACAGATTTAAATTCTCACACTGGAGATTTCATAAAACTTACAAATAGCATACATGCATTGATTCTTTCTGCTACCAGGTAAGAAATTACATTTTTCAGACATGCAGTGATTCATTAAGACTTTATTATTCATAGATTCATAGAATCATCACTTAATTTTTTTAAATTACTGGATTTCATTTAGGTGTACAAAGCAGAAATAGTCATTAATGATATGGTATATTTTTGTTTATTTGTTAACCATTAAGTTTATTAGAGACAAGTGTCTCTTTGGGGGTAAAAATGAGAAATATCCAGCACAAATCAAAATTGATGGCTCATGCATACAACATTGAGGTAAACAACACCAGCAGTTTGAAATCGTAACCAGATGCTCCAAATTCCCAGAATATCTCCTGTTATGAGTCAAACAACATTCTCGAAGTATCCTAAGATACTTACTTCCATTTTAAAGAAAAATTATACTGTTATAGCAATACATATTGTACATCTACAACTGATTTTTTTTCTTCTGAGTTCCTTTCAAGTGTGTGGGTATTCTGCAAATTCCATGAAATATAGTTATTTCTAAAAATAAAAATATAACAAATCAGCTGTTACAAATGTCTTGAATAGCTCAGTTTATAAAGTATGCATATGATTTAAAAAATAAGAACATTCAATTAATTGAAAAGCAAAATAAAATAATCTGAAAGCTCTATTTAATGGAAGTTTAGTAAGGGAAAATTGTAGCTAAATCTGCAATGGAGTTCATCAATATAAATAAATATCCATGTCATCTGACTTAAAAATGATAGTAACAAAAGAAACATAGAGAAGGTTCTGGATAGCAAAGGTAGGTGAGCAGGTCTATTAGGTGCTACAGAATCCAAATACATGTAAGATGGAGCAAAACAGGTATCTTAGCATACAGATTGTCCTTCATAGATATAGAAATAAATGCATCATGAACAGAGCTAAGCAAAATCTAATATATAAACGATTTGCCAACTTGCTTCTTATCAGATAACACACAATAAAAAATAAACAAAACTCTGTAGCACACCAAACCAAGCACTACCAGGGGACCCGCAGGTAAAGAGAAAAGAGTATGTCCTACTTCTTCAATGTACTGTGTCAAAGAAGAGAAGTCTGTAGGATATAATTCACAGAAACCTTTTCTTTGCACTGTGTTCTGATATAGATAAGCAAAAAAAAATGTGTGGTGCCTACAAAACATTATTAAACACATGTACATAGAACGATACCTGTAAAATAGTTATTATACACACTATTAAACACACGAACATAGAATGATGCCTGTAAAATAGTTATTATATACACTATTAAACACATGCACATAGAACGCTGCCTGCAAAATAGTTATTATATACACTATTAAACACACGAAGATAGAACGATGCCTGTAAAATAGTTATCATATACACTATTAAACACACGAACATAGAACAATGCCTGTAAAATAGTTATTATATACACTATTAAACATACGAACATAGAATGATGCCTGTAAAATAGTTATTATATACACTATTAAACACATGCACATAGAACGCTGCCTGTAAAATAGTTATCATATACACTATTAAACACACGAACATAGAACGATGCCTGTAAAATAGTTATTATATACACTATTAAACACACGAACATAGAATGATGCCTGTAAAATAGTTATTATATACACTATTAAACACGTGTACGCAGAATGATGCCTGTAAAATAATTATATACACTATTAAACACATGTACATAGAATGATGCCTGTAAAATAGTTATTATATACACTATTAAACACATGTACACAGAATGATGCCTGTAAAATAATTATATACACTATTAAACACATGTACATAGAATGATGCCTGTAAAATAATTATTATATACACTATTAAACACATGTACACAGAATGATGCCTGTAAAATAGTTATTATATACACTATTAAACATAAGTACGTAGAATGATGCCTGTAAAATAGTTATTATATACACTATTAAACACACGAACATAGAATGATGCCTGTAAAATAGTTATTATTTACACTATTAAACACATGTACATAGAACAATGCCTGTAAAATAGTTAGTATATACACTATTAAACATGCATACATAGAATGATGCCTGTAAAATAGTTATTATATACACTATTAAGCACACGAACATAGAATGATGCCTGTAAAATAGTTATTATTTACACTATTAAACACGCATACATAGAATGATGCCTGTAAAATTGTTATTATATATACTATTAAACACACATACATAGAATGATGCCTGTAAAATAGTTATTTACACTATTAAACACACGTACTGTGGTGGTGGTGCTGCGGTAGCATTGTCGCCTCACAGCAAGACGCTGTGCCATTCGATTCTCAGCTAGAGCATCTTCTGTGTGGAAACATGCATGAATGGGCCTACCTTCGTTGAAGGTTGTGCGTCAGGGCTGGCAAACTCGGCACGTAAAAAATCTACTGCCAATCATTAGACGACCGGAGTTCCGCTGTGGCGACCCCTAACCAGGAAAAGCCGAAAGACACAAACAAACATAGAATGATGCCTGTAAAATAGTTATTTACACTATTAAACACACATACATAGAATAATGCCTGTAAAATAGTTATTATTTACACTATTAAACACACGTACATAGAATGATGCCTGTAAAATAGTTATTTACACTATTAAACACACAGGCAAAGAATAATGCCTGTAAAATAGTTATTATTTACACTATTAAACACACGTACATAGAATGATGCCTATAAAATAGTTATTATTTACACTATTAAACACACATACATAGAATGATGCCTGTAAAAAAGTTATTTATACTATTAAACACACGTACATAGATTAATGCCTGTAAAATAGTTATTATTTACACTATTAAACACACGTACAAAGAATGATACCTGTAAAATAGTTATTATTTACACTATTAAACACACGTACATAGAATGATGCCTGTAAAATAGTTATTATTTACACTATTAAACACACGTACATAGAATGATGCCTGTAAAATAGTTATTTACACTATAAAACACACGTATATAGAATAATGCCTGTAAAATAGCTATTATTTAAACTATAAAACACACGTATATAGAATAATGCCTGTAAAATAGCTATTATTTACACTATTAAACACACATACATAGAATGATGCCTGTAAAATAGTTATTATTTACACTATTAAACACACGTAAATAGAATGATGCCTGTAAAATAGTTATTTACACTATTAAACACACGTACATAGAATAATGCCTGTAAAATAGTTATTATTTACACTATTAAGCACACGTACATAGAATTATGCCTGTAAAATAGTTATTTACACTATTAAACACATGGGCATAGAATAATGCCTGTAAAATAGTTATTATTTACACTATTAAACACACATACATAGAATGATGCCTGTAAAATAGTTATTATTTACACTATTAAACACACGTAAATAGAATGATGCCTGTAAAATAGTTATTTACACTATTAAACACACGTACATAGAATGATGCCTGTAAAATAGTTATTATTTACACTATTAAACACACGTAGATAGAATGATGCCTGTAAATAAGTTTTACTTACACTATTAAACAAAAGGACATATAATAATGCCTACAGAATACTTACTATTTACACTATTAAACACACATACATAGAATAATGCCTGTAAAATAGTTATTATTTACCCTATTAAACACACGTACATAGAATGATGCCTGTAAAATAGTTATTTACACTATTAAACACACGTACATAGAATGATGCCTGTAAAATAGTTATTTACACTATTAAACACACGTACATAGAATGATGCCTGTAAATTAGCTTTACTTACACTATTAAACAAAAGGACATAGAATGATGCCTACAAAATACTTACTATTTACACTATTAAACACACGTACATAGAATGATGCCTGTAAAATAGTTATTTACACTATTAAACATACGTATATAGAATGATGCCTGTAAAATAGTTATTATTTACACTATTAAACACACATACATAGAATGATGCCTGTAAATTAGTTATTTACACTATTAAACATGGACATAGAATGATACCTGTAAAATAGTTATTAATTACACTATTAAACACACATATATAAAATGATGCCTGCAAAATAGTTATTATTTACACTATTAAACACACATACATAGAATGATGCCTGTAAAATAGTTATTTACAACATTAAACACATGTATAAAGAATGTTGCCTGTAAAATAGTTATTATTTATATTATTAAACACACGTACATAGAATGATGCATGCAAAATAGTTATTATCTACACTATTTACTTACACTATTAAACAAAAGGACATAATGATGTCTACAAAATACTTACTATTTACAGTATTAAACACACATACATAGAATGATGCTTGTAAAATAATTATTTACACTATTAAACACACGTACATAGAATAATGCCTGTAAAATAGTTATTATTTACATTATTAAACACACGTACATAGAATGATGCCTGTAAAATAGTTATTGACGATAATAACATACCTAACACACTAGTAATAGGTGACTCTATAGTCAGGCACACTGACATCCCACTTACTAGGCTGGACAAGCAGAAGATTACTGTTAGCTGCCTGTTGGGAGCCAGAATCCGTCACATAACACAAGCACTCAGGTCACTCCAGAACAAGTACAAATATGACTCTGTCATTGTTCATGTTGGTGTGAATGACCTGAGATGTACCTCCCTGGACTACATGAAAAGAGACAAGGAAGAGCTCTTTGATCATGTAGCCCAGGCTGGTATGAACCTTACCCTGAGTAGCATCCTTCCCTCACCAAGAATGATACCTCAGTATAAAGAAAAAATGATCAATTTCAACAATTGGCTAAGCTTCTGATGTCATTCAAAGGGGATCCGGTGTCTTTCAGCCTGGGACAACATGCTTAACAAGCCACTTTGCTTTGCAAGAGATGGCTTGCACCTGTCACCCCTAGGCTTTCGAATACTGGTCAAGGCTCTTGCTGTCCCCATAGTGCCTTTTTTAGGCAGGGCTCAAAAGTCAAACCCACCTCCATAAACAGCAAAAGTAACAAAAAACTGAGGGTTATGCTGCTCAACACCAGGAGTTGAAATCTCAAAATGCATGCTCTGGAAGTACTCCTCAGTATAGAGAACGTTGACATCTGTGCAGTAACTTAAACCTGGTTCAAGGCTCCAGAGAGCACCCCAGCACTACCGGGCTACAACTCACACCACACATTTTGGCCACAGAACACAGACCGAAACACAAAAGGAGGGGGTGTATCCATATTCGTCAAGGATACCTACACCTCCAGGTTAGTGGCGCAGCATGATACTGCTGAGATCATCCATGTGCAACTAACATCTTGGAAATCTGCAATGCAAACTGTGGCCTGCTACAGATTACCCTTCATGACCCAGGACCACCACTCCACTTTTCTGGAGCCATTGGAAAACATGAAGGTCCTACCGAGCACCCTGATATTGGGTGATTTCAATTACCCTACCATTCACTGGGAAAACTACTCGAGTACAAACTCTCAGGCCCAGCACTTCCTGGAATTCATCAACTCAAATGCCCTGGATCAGCTGGTAAACTCCCCTACCAGAGGTGAAAACATATTGGACCTGGTCATCACCAACATGGGAGGCAGGTGTTCCACACTAGAGGTCAACCCATCACTGGTTAGATCAGACCGTAAACTAATCACTCTGGATATCCACACCCCACCACCACCCCCAACTAAGGAAACCACAGTACAAAACTTTTCTAAAGCAAATTTCGCCTTACTTAAGACAGAGGTGGTAAGTTTCACAGCCCCCACGCTAAAGGATAACACTGCCCAAGATGCAGAAACCTTTACAAATGCAGTGATGCCTGTAAAATAGTTATTTACACTACTAAACACATGCACATAGAATGATGCCTGTAAAATAGTTATTATTTACACTATTAAACACACGTACATAGAATGATGCTTGTAAAATAATTATTTATACTATTAAACACGCACTTAGAATTATGCCTGTAAAATAGTTATTATTTACACTATTAAACACATTTACATACAATGATGCCTGTAAAATAGTTATTTACATTATTAAACACGTACATAGAATGATGACTACAAAATAGTTATTATTTACACTATTAAACACACACATCGAATGATGCCTGTAAAATTGTTATTATTTACACTATTAAACACACATACATAGAATGATGCTTACAAAATAGTTATTATTTACACTATTAAACACACTGACATACAATGATGCCTGTAAAATAGTTATTTCCACTATTAAACACACGCACATAGAATGATGCCTGTAAAATAATTATTTACACTATTAACTACACATACCTATAATGAGGCCTACAAAACAGTTATTTTTTACACTACTAAGCACATGTACATAGACTGATGCCTTTAAAATAGTTATTATTTACATTATTAAACACACATACATAGAATGATGCCTGTAAAATAATTTACACTATTAAATACACGCACTTAGAATTATCCCTGTAAAATTGTTATTATTTACACTATTAAACACACGTACATAGAATGATGCTTACAAAATAGCTATTATTTACACTATTAAATACATTTACATACAATGATGCCTGTAAAATAGTTATTTACACTATTAAACACATGTACATAGAATGATGCCTGTAAAATAGTTATTATTTACATTATTCAACACATGTACATAGAATGATGCCTGTAAAATAGTTATTATTCATAGGTTCATAGGAAGGTACTAGGCTATCTGCCCGAAGGCATTTATAAGCCTAGCCAGAATGTGTTGGCTTTCGCCGCCCCCTTAGATTAGTTTCCTGTGCCTCTGTCCAGCAGAGCCACTGAAGTGATCCCCGGGGTAAACTTTTTGTTTCCCATCCACTTGTCAAGGTTTCTTTTGCAGAGTGTTAGTGAGGAGCTTTGCAAAGCTAGGTTGGAATCTTGTTCCAAAGCATGGGAAGTCTCTGGGACAGGAATCTATCCCTCCAGCCCATCCTATTTATTGTTGTGGTGAGGTTTAGATTCCTAGAGGGTATGGCTCGAGGGGATAAGGTTTTCTTTAGGTGGAGCATGTCCATCAATTCTGGGTTGGATATGGCCATGTATGTCAGTCAGAGATCACCTCTGAGTAGGCAGTATGCAACCGAGTACAGCTGGAGTTTCTTCAGTTGAGCTGCATAGGGCATCTGTTTGAGGCCAGTGATCCTCTTGGTGAGGTTCTTCTCTGGTCTTTCCAGCTGTTGCAGGTGTCTTGTAAGGTACATCCTAAATGGGGCATTGTACTCTATGATGGGTCTGATGAGTGATGAGTAGAGGGGCACAATGACCTCTTTTGATCTGGATGCGAACTCTTTTGTGATTAGGTGAGCCAAGTAGAAGGATTTTCTAACCACTTTGACAATGTGATTATCAAAGGTGAGGTTAATATCTACTTGGGTCCCCAGATCCCTTATTATATCTTCCGTTTTAGGGGACTACCACCTATGTGGTAGTTTCTGGGTACTTTGTTTTTTTCAAATGAGATGACTATGCACTTTTTTGCATTTAGCTTGAGGCCATGATTTTGACACCAGGTATCCGTCTCAGTGAGACCCTTTTGGAGGATGTCTGTGTCAGCCAGAGAGTCAATTATAGCCCCTAGTTTGCAGTTGTCCGCAAACTTGGTCAGCCATGGTCTTCCTATGCTTGCCTGTATCTCTGAGAAGTATATGCTGAACAGGAGGGGTCCTAGGACTGAGCTCTGGGGAATGCCACCTGTAACCAGTTTAGAGTCAGACATAGCTCCCACAACTCTCACCATGTGGTTCTGTCCATGAGCCAGTTGGCAACCCATCTTGTGACGTAGGGGTTTATGTTCAGGCTGGTGAGCTTGTCTATAATACCAGAATGGGGAATGGTTTGAATGCCTTTGTGAGGTCTAGGTAGGCTTAAGACCGAGGTGGAAAGTTTTAAACCCCCATGTTAAAGGATAACGCTGTCCAAGCTGCAAAATCCTTTACTAATGCAGTCTATAGCCTTGGTAACTGTCTCAAAGAAGTCCACCAGGTTTACGAGGCATGATCTGCCCTTAAAAAAGCTGAACTGGGTAGGGTCCAGTGTTTTGGGGTTCCCAATGTCTCTGTTAATGAGTTCCATGATGATGTGCTCCATAGCTTTGCAGACCGAGCTAGTCAGGCTTATAGGGCAATAGTTCCCGGGATCTGTTGTGGCTCCACCTTTGTGGAGTGGAATAACCATTGCTGAGCGCCACTCTATGGGTACGTAAAAATCACAAACCAAGACAGAATTGTTTTGATATGCATATCAAAACAATCCTGTCTTGGTTTGTGATTTGTTGTGGAGTTGACTGGAGTCAACTTGTTTTATTCAGTCTGATGAAGCGGTTCGAGAGACTGTGAAAGCGCTTACTGTTTGTTGAAGTATTAAAGTGATTTCTACAGAATTACAGATGTGGTGGAATGGCTCATTTATTTGTGTTTTTCTGGGACAGTCTGCTTTTTATGAGCCTATCCTTTACCAGAGCGTTGGTATTGTTTTTTTTTTTTTCATTCTATGGGTACATAACCCGTGGAGAGGCTGAGTTTGAACAGTGTGCTTAGGTAAGGGGTTAGTTTGTCTTTGAGCTCATGTAGGACACAGCCTGGGACACCATATGGTCCCATTGATGCTGTGTTTTTGGTTTTTGAGAGGGCTGTTTTAACTTGAGTGTCTGTGATTTCAGAGACTCTACATTCTTCTGGTATGGTTATGAGCCCTTTTGAGGGTGAGGGGGGGTGAAGTTTGCACTGAACGTGTCTGCCAGGATGTTGGAGATATCAGTCGGTTCAGTGTATTTTGTGCCATTCTGCACTATCTCCGAGCAGATCTGAGCATTGCCACTTAGATTCTTGACTTAGCTAAAGAATGCCTTGTGGTTATCTTTGGAGTCCTTGGCAATTTTTCTTTCAAAGTTCAGAAAGACGACCATCAACCACAAAGTTAGCAAACACTAACAATAAGGCATCGACCAGGAGTATAGTGAATCACAGTTTAATCCAAGGTACATACACATAGACTGAGCGCTTTCTCCAGATCAACTGGCTTCATCAGAGTCAATTTACAAAACACACCCAGCTTTCCTTATATACACCAAGAAGTAAATTAATTGAATAATTAATCAATTGTTTAAAATTGTGTAAATCAATAAAATTGAATTAATTATAACATACTAAACCCATCATAATATTGTAAGTTATTAAAAACTGATAAACTCAATGTTTTTCAAAATTTGTTCCTAAATTATACAGAAACTACATACAAAATATTTAGTTAGCTTGATAAAAATAAAAATCATGTATAATGTGATGTGTACAGTGTTTAAAAAAATATATAAAAATGACATTATATTTACTTATGAATTTTTACAAAATTCTTAAATACAAATATGACCCAAACAAAATTACAGTTCCTCTAAATGATACTATTCATTTAAAATACAATCTAGTACTAAAAGTACTTTTTTCTCAAATAAATAGTGCCCGATGTTTTAATACAGGTTTTAATGAAATACATTCATTTAACCCAGGAAACTTTGTGGCATTGAGTCTTATCTGCCACTCTGTTTCACGTAGAGCCACACAATTCCCAATATCACCATTACTATTTGGTTTTATTCTGTCCACTATAAAAAATACATTTTTTTTAAATGGACGACATTCCTTTGAGTGCATGTAAAGAGAGTTGTGTTCATCCTTCCTTTTGATAGAACTGACATGCTCCCTAACTCTCTCTTTAAGGCATCTTGTTGTCATGCCCACATAGAATGCCTCGCAGGACATACAGGATGCAACATAGAATGCCTCGGAGGACATACAGGATGCAACATAAACACAATTTTTTGTGAAACAATTACATGTACCCGGACATGCAATAGTACGTTTATAGCCAGCCACACTTAAGTAGGTCCCCACAGAAATGTATCTACATGTTTTACATCTACCACATTTGTTCATATTTGATCTTTTAAAGTCATGGCTAGTCTTTTCCAGTATTTCTTTTAAGTTATAACCCCTAGCATATGTTATAGCTGGTTTCACACCCAATATTGCTTTGACGTCACTACTCAAAAAATATTCCCACAATTTCCTCAAATTGTCACTTAATTCTGATGTTTTTTCATTGTATCTAAATATAAATCTTGATGTTTCATCACACAAGTTCCCATTCGTCCACCTAGGCTTCAACAATTGTGTCATTCCAATTTTATTCTCATTTTTCAAAATGGGCATATATCTGCTCCTTCTCTTCCTAAATATTTCTTTTTTGATTTTCTTCAACATTTCTATGGGGTATCCCCTTTCCAGAAACATACCTATAAGTGTGTATATTTCTGACCTGAAGGTGTCCTCTTCACTAATAAGTCTAGAAAGTCGGATCATTTGGCCTTTGACTAATCCTTTCCTTTGATGTAAAGGATGACAACTTGAATAATGTAGCATTGAGTTGGCATAACTTGGTTTCCTATATATGGTACTACCTAGTTCAATTCCATTTTTCAAAATTTTGATATCCAAATAGTTGGCTGTGTCTTTATCCCATTTGTAGGTAAACTTCAAAAAATTAGATGTTCCATTGAGGTATGACACAAAGTCAATCACACTTTGTTCATCGCCTTTCCATATTATTAGTAAATCATCCAAGAATCTATTATAGGAGATTATATTATTAGCAAAGTTAGAGCCTAAAACATGTTCTTTTTCCCATGCCAGTAATACTAAATTAGCAAAAACAGGGGCACAACGTGCCCCCATTGCTACACCTGTTAGCTGTTGATATATTTCTCCTTCAAATATGATGTAATTATTTTTTAATATTAATCCCATCAAATCATAACATAACTCAAGCTTTTCCACATCAAAGCTTGGACTAGTCAACAGACTGTCATAGAAAAGTTCAAGTCCTTGTTCATGTGGAATTACTGAAAAAAGATTAATGACATCTATTGTCAAAAAACTGAGACAATCGTTGTGTGAGTATTCCACTTTTTTTAACCTCTCAAGGCAGTGCCAAGAGTCTTTTAAAATATGGGTTGCATCCACTATTGCTTTCTTACATAATGTGTCCACATAAGCCGCCAAGGGTTCCGTCTTGGACCCTTTAGCTGAAACTATAGGTCGAAATTGTAGCTGTTCCGTTCCTTTATGTGTCTTAGGTATCCCAAAAAACCTAGCCATCTGAGGATGTTTTACCACGAGGTATTCATATTCTGCTTCATTAATAACCCCCTGATATAATGCATCGTGTAAATATAAATCAATTTTGTGGTAGGCCCTAGTCATCTCATTCCTTGTAGCTCTGCTATATGTTCTTTCGTCATTTAAGATTTTCATCATTTGGCAACTGTAGTCAACATTGCTCATGATCACCATCCCTCCACCCTTGTCAGGTCTCATGAACCTGTATCTGTGTAATGAAATTAATTCATTGAGCAAGGCTCTCTCTTCATTAGATTTCTTTTCTTTCAAAGTTCGCCTTGGATGATTTTATGAGGGATTGTAGTTTCTTGCTGATACTGATCAGAGATGTCTTCCCTTCTTGGGATTTTACTCTTTTCTGTACTGGTTTCCTCCTTCAATTGTATAGCTTGTTTATGTCAGGAGTCCTCCAGACTGGTTTCCTTTTCTTGGAGGTGTGAATCATGGTTTTGCTTGGAATAGCATGATCCATGCATTCTTGTAGGTGCCCTTAGACTGCATTAGTAAAGGATTTTGCAGCTTGGACAGCGTTATCCTTTAGCATGGGGGTTTGAAACTTTCCACCTTGGTCTTAAGTAATGTGAAGTTTGCTTTTGAAACGTTTTTCACTGTAGTTTCCTTGTCCGGGGGCAGAATGTGGATATCCAAAGTGATTTGTTTATGGTCAGATCTAACCAGCAAGGGGTTGACCTCCGGTGTGAAACACCTGTTGCCCATGTTGGTGATGATCCGATCCAATATGTTACAAACTGAAAAAAGCTGAAAAAACAAATAAACCAGAATGGCTTCAGTGGTGAAAAAACGATCCACCAGGCGTAAAATATAATTCAATGCACTTTATTAATAACACACACAGAGGAAAAAATAAATATATTAATAAATGAATAAATACTAATCCAAATAGACCAAATCCAAGTGCTTTCATCTCCTATGTAGGAGACTTTTACAAGAACAGAGCATGCCCAACAACTGAAGCCATTTATACCATCCTTAATTGAATTTCAAACCAAAACACCAATCATTTTCTGTTTCTACTAATTAATCCATGTAGTGTAAGGTGTAACACAATAAGATATGCAGTTCTACCACAGTCTAACAATACAAATATTAAAACATGTATGTGTGTATACTGTTTATGCAATACAGCTAGTTATCATGAAAATAAAAAGTGTGTAACTAATGTACTTGTATTAGGTTATACAAGTGCATACACATACGCTCATGCTTATGCAACCTATTCAATATCCAATATGTTGCCACCTCTGGTGGGAGTGTTGACCAGTTGAACCAGGGTGTTTGAGTTTATAAATTCTAGGAAATGTTGGGCAAGGGAGTTAGTACTTGAGTAGTTCTCCCAGTTAATGTTTGGGTAATTGAAATCACCCAATATTAGGGTGTTTGGTAGGACCTTTATGTTTCCCAGTGCTTCCAGAAACATGGAATGGGGGTCCTGGGACATGGTGGGTGATCTGTAGCAAGCTACAATTTGAATTGCAGTTTTACCTCTTGTTAGTTGCACGTGGATAATCTCTGAAGCATCGTGCTGTGCCACTAACCTGGAGGTGTGGGTATCCTTGATGAATATGGATACACCCCCACCTTTTGTATTTCAGTTCGGGTTCTGTAGCCAAAATGTATGGTATGAGTTGTAGCCTGGTAGTGCTGGGGTGCTCTCTGAAGCCTTATACCAGGTTTCTGTTACTGCACATATATCAATGTTCTCCTTACTGAGGAGTACCTTGAGTGCGTGCATTTTGAGGTTTAGACTTCTGGCATTGAGTAGCATTACCCTCAGTTTTTTGTTACTTTTGCTATTTACGGCGGTGGGTTAGTCTTTTGAGCCTTGCCTAAAAAAGGCACTATGGGAGTGGCAAGAGCCTTGGCCAGTATTCAAAAGCCTAAGGGTGACAGGTGCAAGCCGTCTCTAGCGAAGCAGTGTGGCTTGTTGAGCATGTCATCCCAGGCAGACAGACACTGGATCCCCTTTGAATGACACCAGAAACTTAGCGATTTGTTGAAAATTATAATTTTTTCTCTATACCGTGGTATCATTCTTGGTGATGGCAGAATGCTATTCAGGGTCAGGGTCATACCAGCCTGGGCTACATGATCAGAGAGCTCTTCCATGTCTCTTTTCATGTAGTCCAGGGAGGTATGGCTCAGGTCATTCACACCAACATGAACAATGACAGAGTCATATTTGTACTTGTTCTGGAGTGACCTGAGTGCTTGTGTTATGTGGTGGATCCTGGCACCCAACAGGCAGCTAACAGTAACTTTCTCCTTATTCTGCCTAGTGAGTGGAACGTCAGTGTGCCTGACTATAGAGTCACCTATTACTAGTATGTTGGGTATGTTATTTTGCCTTAAGGGCTGTCATTGCATGGCACACTGGTTTTGTGAAGTATGTGTTTCATGGTTTGTGTTGGGGGGGGTGGAGATTGCTTGGATGTTTGCTTTGGAGGTCTCTGTTGCTTTTGCAGATTTTTATTTAGAGCCTCCGAGTATGTTTTTATGTATTTATGTGTGTTTATTGCAGGTGTTGGGTTAATGGGTCTATGTGAGACTGGCAGTGCAATGCAAGTATTTCCCTTTTCCTCTTGACTGTCTGATCCAGTCATGGGTTGAGAGAGCTTAGCCTCCAGTTTGGCTGTATAATTGCATCTCTCGCATGTATTAGTGTTTGGTGGTAGGAGGAGAAGGTTGTCTGTGTACATGAGGCAGTTGTAACATTGCCTTAAAATGCCCAGATTCACCAGTTGGACTGGGGAGTACACCTGAAACTCCCCTTTGGACATGCCTGGATAGGTACAGTGAACAGTTTTACTGAATGGCTGGTAAGGTCAAATAGAGAGCCTTGTCCTTCTGTACAGTACAGGAGGGTCTATTGCTAGGGTTTATAAGTGCTTGCTCTGAGTTTTGACCAAGTGCCAGGCTGAGAAATGAATGGCTTGAGTGCTTAAGTTGAAAGTTTGTCTGTTTCCAAGGGAAAATTTGAAGAGGAGACTTTGTGGTACCAGGAATAGTTATACCCTAGCTAACTGGTGCTGCCCAACGTGCAAAAATGGGCAAATGTGGTCTTTATAGCAGGGAAATGAAAGAGATAGAAATTATCCTAAAATGGCCAATAAACTACTAATTTCTGGGCTAAAACCAATCCTCCAGGGACAGATAGGCTGCTCAAAGCTCCCCTCTCTCACAGGTGAACAGAGAAACTTCCTTCTATCCAAGTAAGGTATGGGCAACACAGAGATTTGTAACACAGCCCTGAATTCAGCACTAATCTGAAAACTGGACTATACTAGCTTAGAAAGGTGGGAAACAAGCATATTTATATTTTTTTCAGAAAATAAAGCAGATACAATAAAAAAACACTTTAAATGCACAGAAAATGATACTTATTGTTATATGTCACAGATCAGAGTTGTAGTCAAAGCCCATAAGAAGTAAAGTAGGACGAAACACAAATACAGTAAAAGCAGATGAATAAAGTGCAATTTTTTTAATATATAAAACAATAGAAAACAAACAAACTGACTTAAACAAGTTACCCAATTAACCAGAAAAAAGCTCACAACTGAGCCCTGTTCCAGCAGTCTTCAATCAAACAAGTTCTAACTGCACACTCCTGCTACTAGAGTGCAGGGGAACCTTCTCCAAAAAAGATGGCCTGGATCCGTGCTCAAGTTATACAAACAAAGCTAGATTCAGCAGGGCTGAATCTGGTCTATGCTACAGCAACAAGGCGCACCAATTTCAGAAAAAAAAAAGTTCAAATAAGCAGGCACAATAAGTCTTTGACCAGAAGTGCACAGCTCAGAAGGGCAGGATCCAGCCTCTCCATCCACAGGAGTGCAGAGCACAAGTCCTCTTAATGCAGAATAACTAGCCTGAAGCCCAAGTGCTTAAGCCAGAACTAATACACTTTTAGAATGGCAGACACTGGGCCTTCAATTAGCAATTCCCAGCTTAGAAGGATGTAAGCTACCTGTCCTGCCACAACAGTGCAGACCACGAACCTTCTTAATGTAAAACAACCTATATGAAGCTCAAGTGCTTAAACCAAAAGACTTAGAATAACAGTTACAATTTAATCAGGCTACTACCAAGCAGTAATAAATGCAGCAGAATAAATAAAAGTGAGTACTTTTAAGAAAAACAAAATAAAGTAGGAGGAAACACAAATACAGTAAAACCAGATGAATGAAGTGCACATTTTTTTTTAAGTGCAAGGAGAGAGGAAGGAAGAACCTAAGTGGGTTGGCCTTCTCAAATCTCTCTGCATTAAGTAGAGTGAACACTAGACTCAGAATATGATCTCACTGTACTCGGTTAAGTGAGCAAATGAGATAGACCCAGGAGGAGTGTTCAAATACAGACTTACAGGAGGGGCGGGCAATTACAGAACCACCAATACTAACACCAAAACAAGAACAGGGTGGGTGAGGAACTAACTGCAGGGAGACAAACAGCACACTATTCAATGAAACACACAATTAGGAAACAGAAAACATGAAATACAGTACTTTTAAAACCGCAGGATTGTATTTAACAGAAGACTAAAATACGCTACTGCAAGTTTCACCTAACTTCAGCTTCTAATGCAGATGATTGTAGCCAAGCAAGTGTCTCAGAAGTTGAGCATAAAATGATTTCACAAACTTTGTGGCTAGCACTTAAAGTACAGAGGAAGCCCTCTAGGCTATTAAATATCAGATAACAAAGAAGTGAGAAGACCGCCACCCCTCTTATAGCAGAGAGACAAACAGCACACTGTTCAATGAAACACACAATTAGGAAACAGAAAAAATGAAATACAGTACTTTTAAAACTGCAAGTTTGTACTTAGCAGAAGACTAAAATACACCACTGCAAGTTTCATTTAACTTCAGCTTCTAATGCACATGATTGCAGCCAAACAAGTCTCTCAGAAGTTGAGCATAAAATGATTTCTCAAACTTTGTTGCTAGCACTTAAAGTACAGAGGAAGCCCTCTAGGCTATAAAATATCAGATAAAGAAGTGAGAAGACCACCACCCCCTCTAATAGCAGAGAGACAAACAGCACACTATTCAATGAAACACAATTAGGAAGCAGAAAAAAATGAAATACAATACTTTTAAAACTGCAAGTTTGTACTTAACAGAAGACTAAAATACAATACTGAAAGTTTCATTTAACTTCTACATCTAATGCAGATGATTGTAGCCAAGCAAGTCTTTCAGAAGTTGAGCAAAAAAAATTACATTAATAAACACACGTACATAGAATAATGCCTGAAAAATAGTTATTATTTACACTATTAAACGCACGTACATAGAATGATGTCAGTAAAATAGTTATTTACACTATTAAACACACACACACATAGAATGATGCCTGCAAAATAGATATTATTTACACTATTAAACACAAGTACATAGAATGATGCCTGTAAAATAATTTACAGTTTTAAACACACGTACATAGAATGACGCTTACAAAATAGTTATGATTTACAATATTAAACGCACTTACATACAATCATGCCTGTAAAATAGCTATTATTTACACTATTAAATACACATACATACAATGATGCCTGTAAAGTAGTTCTTATTTACACTACTAAACACACACACATAAAATGATACCTTTAAAATTATTATTTACACTATTAAACACACGTACATAGAATGATGCCTGTAAAATAGTTATTTACACTATTAAACACACGTACATAGAATGATGCCTACAAAATAGTTATTTACACTATTAAACACATGTACATAGAATGATGCCTTCAAAATAATCATTTACATTATTAAACACATGCACATAGAATGATGCCTGTAAAATAGTTATTTACACTATTAAAAACATGTACGTAGAATGATGCCTACAAAATAGTTATTTACATTATTAAAAACACGCACATAGAATGATGCCAACAAAATAGTTATTTACACTATTAAACAGACATACATAGAATGATGCCAACAAAATAGTTATTATTAACACTATTAAACAAACACACACACACACTCGCGCACACAGAATGATGCCTGTAAAATAATTATTTACATCATTAAACATATGTACATAGAATGATGCTGTAAAATAGTTATTATTTACATTATTAAACACACACACATACATAGAATGATGCCTGTAAAATAGTTATTTACATTATTAAACACACGTACATAGAATGCCTATAAAAATAGTTCTTATTTACACTATTAAACACACACACATAGAATGATGCCTGTAAAATAGCTATTATTTACATCTTTAAACATACGTACATAGAATGATGCCTGTAAAATAGTTATTTACATTATTAAACACACGTACATAGAATGATGCCAACAAAATAGTTATTATTTACACTATTAAACACATGTACATAGAATGATGCCTATAAAAATAGTTCTTATTTACACTATTAAACACATGTACATAGAATAATGCCTGCAAAAATAGTTATTATTTACACTATTAAACACACGTACATAGAATGATGCCTGCAAAATAGTTCTTATTTACACTATTAAACACATGTACATAGAATAATGCCTGCAAAAATAGTTATTATTTACACTATTAAACACACGTACATAGAATGATGCCTGTAAAATAGTTATTTACACTATTATACACACGTACATAGAATGATGCCTGGAAAATAGTTATTATTTACATTATTAAACACATGTACATAGAATGATGCCTGAAAAATAGTTATTATTTACACTATTAAACCCACGTACATAGAATGATGCCTGCAAAATAGTTATTTACACTATTAAACACACGTACATAGAATGATGCCTGCAAAATAGTTATTATTTACATTATTAAACACACGTACATAGAATGATGCTTGTAAAATAGTTATTATTTACACTATTAAACACATGTACATAGAATGATGCCTGTAAAATAGTTATTTACATTATTAAACACACATGCATAGAACGATGCCTGTAAAATAGTGATTATTTACACTATTAAACACACATACATAGAATGATGCCTATAGAAATAGTTATTATTTACACTGTTAAACACATGTGCATAGAATAATGCCTGCAAAACAATTATATACATTATTAAACACATGTACATAGAATGATGCCTGCAAAATAGTTATTATTTACACTATTAAACACAGGTATACATAATGATGCCTGCAAAATAATTATTATTTACACTATTAAACAGGTGTACATAGAATGATGCCTGCAAAATAGTTATTATTTACATTATTAAACACACGTAAATAGAATGATGCCTGTAAAATAGTTATTTACACTATTAAACACATGTACATAGAATGAGCATTGTCGCCTCACAGTAAGACGCTGTCCGGTTCGATTCTCAGCTAGAGCGTCTTCTGCGTGGAGGCATGCGTGAATGGGTGTACCTTCGTTGAAGGTTGTGCATCAGGCCTGGCAAGCAGGTACGTAAAAATCAACTGCCAATCATTAGCGGACCGGAGTTCCGCTGTGGCGACCCCTAACCGGGAAAAGCCGAAAGACGCAAACAAACATAGAATGATGCCTGTAAAATAGTTATTTACATTATTAAGCACACGTACATAGAATGATGCCTACAAAATAGTTATTATTTACATTATTAAACACATGCACATACAATAATGCCTGTGGAATAGTTATGATTTACATTATTAAATACACACATATAGAATGATGCCTGTAAAATAATTATTTACACTATTAAACACAAGTACATAGAATGATGCCTACAAAACAGTTATTATTTACACTATTTAACAGATGCACATAAAATAAAGCCTGTAAAATAGTTATTATTTACACAAATAAACACACGTACATATAATGATGCCTGGAAAATAGTTATTATTTACACTATTAAACACACGTACATAGGACAATGCTTACAAAATAGTTATTATTTACACTATTAAACACACGCACATAGAATAATGCCTGTAAAATAGTTATTTACACAATTAAACACACGTACTTAGAATGATGCCTACAAAATAGTTATTTACACTTTTAAACACACACACATAGAATGATGCCTGTAAAATAGTTATTTACACTATAAACACATGCAGATAGAATGATGCCTGTAAAATATTTATTTACACTATTAAACACGCATACATAGAATGATGCCTGTAAAATAGTTATTTACACTATGAAAGATATGCAGATAGAATGATGCCTGTAAAATAGTTATTTACAATTTTAAACACATGTACATAGAATGATGCCTACAAAATAGTTATTATTTACGGTATTAAACATATGTACATAGAATGATGATTACAAAATAGTTATTCCCCTGGATTTACTAATCATCTGTGCAGGACTAATCCAGTCCTGCACGGAAGCGGCAGTTTAAGAGGAGGATGGCAGCGCCATGCATATTAATGAAGGCGCGCTGCCTGAGCTCCAAATTGTACACTGAGCGTGGATGAGTGCAGAGATCGTGTCTGAGAGCAGAGCTCTCAGAATAAACATACCCCTGCAAAGTAGAATAGAAGAAAGTGCATATAAATGAGCGAGACCCCTCATATGTGTCCGCATATCCCCTACAACAGTCCCCATGTGTTCAACAGCAACAGTACATTGAAATAAAATGAAGAAACTCTTGTATTTATTTTTTTAAAACTCTGAGTATAGCTAACCATAGGTGCGCAGGTTTGCTCATCGCTTAGCTACGGTTATATAGCAGGCATTCCCGGTTCAAGTCCCACTGCAGAACATATTATTTTCCATGTGAAGTCTGTATATGAACATATTTTTACATTTTTTTGCCGTATAACCTACATAATAACATTTAAATGTGAATTGGAGTACTGCATGAAATGCACATGTGAAGTGTCAGTGTCATAATGAATAAGGCACTAGTAAGCAGGTTTAAGCACAAATAAGCAGTAGTAAGAGTGTCTAAGTGCGTTTGCATGGGGGTAAGCATTGCCTACACAGATTAAGCAAAGTAGAAGCTGAGTGTAAAAAACTGTAACCGGAGGTTAGCAGTGCTTACCGTCATGCAAACCCACTTATAACTGCTTTAAAGTGCCTTAATCACTCTGGATCCTATGGCCCATGTTCTGCCCAGCAACAAAATAAACTGCCTCTGCAAGGCTCAAACTCAGGACCTTGTACAATAGTCACAGTAGTTAACCACTAAGCCATCATAGCAATAGGTATGCATGAGGTATCAGCAAACTAATCCTCACCACAGGAAAATCAAACCAAACATGTGAACTGAATCTATGTACAGTGTGAAGTGGTATAACCTGCTACATAACATAAATATGTGAACTGGAATACTGCAGTAAGGCCAGATGTGAGGTGTTATTGCAATAAAGTGTTGAAGTTCCCAGGACCCCATACAGCGTACGCACACATGAATCAAGGATACAAGACACATTTATAACCTGTAATGAAGAAGACATCAATGCCAAAAGGCAAATATCATGCAAATTGAATATTAAGCACCGCTAAGTGTTGCACAGCACTGCTACCCAGACTACTGGCAGGATACTACCAGAGGGAGAAACAGTGTCAACCTGCAAAGTCTAATCTTAAACAAACACATGTTCGTCCCTTACAGGACGACCCACAAATTCTGCTAAAAAGAGTCCTCGGGGTAACATACCATGCCTTACAGGTAAGCAAAGAAGGATATGTATGTCATAGACTGAATGTGTGGGAACCCTGAAGATCCATGGGGTGAGACTACTTACATGATGGGTCCCGAGAAGTGGAGAGTGGGCAATGTGTAATGGTGTGGTGAGATTTGGATGGAACCTGTAGGAAGGAGCGGCCCTAGGTCAACTGGTGCCCTAGGCAAAAGGGCTCCACGGCGCCCACCACCACACTACCTAGTGCCCCCATCCTGGTCTATCTACATCAAATAAATACTGAAAAAGCACCCCTGCTAGACCGGTGCCCCAGGTGGCCACCTAGTTGGCCTATGCCTAAGGCCGGCTATGGGAAGGATAATCGATGTGGAGGAGGGAGAGGGTGGAGGAAATGATGGGTAAGACATTATAGGCCGAGGCATGCCGGGGTTGAATGGACCCATTCTAATGAGACTGCCCCATAGATGTAAGCGAGAAAGGAGGGGGGGGACAGGAAGGTAACTGAGGCATACCATTTCCCATGGCAAAGCACATTATGAGTAATATGTATGTTGCATAACCCACGGAATAACATATATATATATATATATATATATATATATATATATATATATATATATATATATATATATATATATAAACTGGAGTACTGCTGCCACGAAAGAACATACATATATATATATATATCTATCTATATATATATATATATATATATATATGTATATATATATATATATATATATATATATATATATATATATATATCTATATCTATATATATAAAACCTAGAGTACTGCAGGAAATGCACATGTGAGGTGTCAGTATCATTATGCATAAAGCAGTAGTTAGGTTAAGCAGTAAATAAGCAGTAGTAAGCATATGTCAGCACTAGTAAGTGAGTTTAAGGTCATATGTGCAGGTCTGTGCAAAGGTAAACACTGCTAATTTTCGGTTACAGTGTCCTACACCCAGTAAGCTTCTAAATTGCTTAACTTAGGTAGGCAGTGCTTACCCCCATGCAAACCCGCTTACAACTGCTCAAAAGTACCTTAATCATACTGTACCCAACGGCCCTTGTTCTGCCTAGCAAAAAAATAAACTGCCTCTGCGCGGTTCAAACTCAGAATCCTGCAAATTACAATCACAGTAGTTAACCACCAAGCCAGCATAGTAGTAGATATGAATGAGGCATCAGCAATCTAATCCTCACCACAGGAAAATCAAACCAAGCATGTGAACTGAATCTATGTACAGTGTGATGTTGGATAACCTGTCACAGAACATAAATATGTGAACTGGAGTACTGCAGTAAGCATAGATTTGAGGTGTTATTGTAATAAAGTGTAGAAGTCCCCAGGTCCCCATACAGTGTATGTACACATGAATCACAGATACCAGACACATATATAACCTGTAATGAAGAATAAATCATTGCCAAATGGCAAATATAGTGCTAATTAACTATTAAGCAATGCTAACCACAGCACAGCTCAAGTTAGTAAGTGTAAGCAATGTGTAGGGGAGTCAATTTAATCTGCCTAGTGGAATACCTCTTTAAGCAGTGCCAGCCTCATGTAAGCAGGTCTGCACATAGCTTAGCCTTTTAAAAACTGGCCAATCATGGGGAAGTGCAGGAAAAAAAAATGGCCAATCATGGGGAAGTGCAGGAAAATGGCCGTATTTAAACCCCACAGTTGGGAATACTACCCATAACTGGCTGTAGCTTCCTACTGCAGGCAGAATGGCTGGCGTGGGTGAAGGCACTCGATTTAGAGCGCAGCGCTTGGCATCCAGGAGTCAAAAATCATGGTATGGCTCCTGGTAAAACACCATGATCAGAAACTACTGCAGAACCAGTACCAGGGCTCACAGTATAAAACAGAGGCCTGGGACAGTCTCGCCCGTGACCTCACCAGTGCCACAGGTATCCCCCGGACTAGTGAGCAGGTCAGGCACCACCATACTGACCTGAAGAGGTGGAGGGGGGATGTACTGGAACAGTGGATCCAGGAGTCTCAGCAGATACCCAATGTTCCAGTACTAAGTAAGTACTCATTCTACTAAGTAGTAAATAATTGCCTAGCTTGTGTATACTATGGATAGGTTTGGCTAAATATCACTGCATTTCTCTGACAGCTGCAGATAAGCGGGCTGTGAACCAGCAAGCCCATGATGCTAGGCTGCAAAGGCTGAGTTGTGAGGCAGGTTAGTAATCAGTCTGCATGAACTGTCATAACAAATAAATATAAGAGCCTTAGAAAGTGTTGTACCAGTAGAAATAAATGTGTAAAAGTCTGTGAATAAAGGTATAACCCCTGGAGTGCTTCTGTTTACTTGTCTCTCATATGTTGGTGATCTGTTCCATACTATAAATAGTACTGTTGTATCTTAAGCAGTGTCACCCACACAGTGGTATGCAGATAAAATGGGCATGAAGTCCTGCATAACAATGCTGGAAGTGCAAAGAGGTCAGTTATATTGTACAAGTTAGGGAGACTTAGATAGAAAACAATCAAAAGCTTTACAGCAATTCCCTGATAGCACAGTGTATTGTGATGTTAGCTATACTAATTTTGTCACACACAGCAGGGGTTTGAATTCTGGGAGTGCTACTAAGTTGTATGCATAATCATACCCCACAACTGTACAGATTTTGATACAATGTTCAGATAGAAAGCTGTATGCATAATTACACCCAACAACAGTACGGAATTTGCTAGAATGTTCAAATTGTAAGTTGTATGCATATTCATACCCCACAACTGTTCCAATCTGTCCAGCATGTCCAGATAAATGGCCCATATCACCAGCTTGGTACCCTGTTCCCCTGAAAATCCAGTGTGATAATCCAAGAAATGTAAGCAGCTGTCAATGACATATAACTGATAGTCAAACGTGTACATAGTCAGAGAATGTATATGGAAACAAATCTGTCATTCTAGCATCTCACCCAAAGTGTATGACAGCAATTTTCAACGTATGTTGCATTAAAACCTGCAGCCTGTCACGCCTGTATGTAAGACACGTCACGTATATAATTTATAAACATACCAGTGTACAATATAAGGCCATTGGTAGTGTAATAATACATGTAAGAGAAAGACCACTGCAGTGACTAAAATGTTGTGAAAACTACAAGGATATATAAGTTGTTAATTGAACTCTCTTTCTCACCCTTACCATATGCGCATAATAACCCAATGACACTCCTCAACTGGTATGTGTACACTCCAAACTTTTGTTGGGACATATGCCTAATGGTTTATAAATATTCACATTTGTTTCTATGCATGTGCCATGTGGAAATATTGGTGGTCTGTTGCCATCAATGAAACCTGCATGGTCCTGTAATGGCCACTGTTGTCCATATATGCATGTGTCCTGCTTGCTCTGCAACTGTGTTAATCTGATGTGTTGGGTTAATGGGAATACCTATGCATGCTGTTATAACTAATCCTGAATGCTGTTGACTGTTACTAACCCATATCTGTCATAAATCCTTGAAAACACAGCTCATATGGGAAGGCCGGTCCCAGCGGACCCACCTGTCGTACTTCAGCTGGTCATGGCACCAGGCACCAGCACATCTGGGGCCCAGCCTGGGACCTCCTCCTCAGTGGGCCCTGTGCCACCTTCAGGTGGAACCGCTGCAGGGGATGGAGCTCGCCCCTCCTCAGAGCGGATGCAGAGGGGAACCAGTCACCCGTCAACAGGTCCGGGCCGTGATGCGTAAGGAGCTCAGTATGGAGTATCGAAAGCAGCTATGCCAGCTTGAGGGCCAAGTGGCACTATTAGAGTGTGAGCCTGCCCCTTCTACACAGCCCCCAGCACAGCCACCTTCGGGGCCGTGAAGGTGCAGTGGTGACTGCCCATAGGTGGGGACCTCAGTCTCACTGTTTCCAGTTGGGGGCTCATGGGCTTGCGACTTCCAAACACCCCTCCCCATCCAAGGTGTTTACCCCACATGTGTCCTATACTGGACCTGTATGCACCTTGTGTGTCTTGTCTGTTAATCTACCCAACCTACCTCCCCAAATATACATACTACCCCTCACCAACATCCCACTCCCACCTGAAAAAAAAAAGGGCAATCTGTTCCCACAAAAAAATCTCGCCCTATACATAGCTGTCCATTTTGCACACGTGTCCACTGGGCACATGTAATCCGGTCTAATTGGCATCACAATGAATATATGTTGTCCTCACCCCTCTCCCAGGGATTTGAGGGTCCAAATGTACCTGCAAATATAGTGTATATACACAGCTTTTGCTGTAGAAGAAATGGGCAGCTATGGACCTTTCCTATACCCTTCCTGCACATGCCTAGCTATTTTCCCTACTGTCTTTCCCTCTTTGTGCCCCATTTTTCACCACTTTCCTATCAACCCCTTTTTCTTTTCTTTTAAAGGAATTAGCATGGGGGTAAGCAGCAGTAAGCATTGCTAAGCAGCGGTAAGCGGGTTTGAGCTTGTTTGTGCAGGGGTAAGCTATGCCTACACAGGTTGAGAGATTTGAAGCTAACTGACTGTAAGAAAACATAAGCGGAGGTTGGCAGTGCTTACAGTTGTGCAAACCCGCTTACAACTGCTTAAAAAGTGCCTTAATCACTCTGTAGCCAACGTCCCTTGTTCTGCCCAACAACAAAATAAACTGCCTTTCCAAGGCTCAACCCCAGGACCTTGCACTCAATACCCAAAGTGATTTACCACTAAACCATGGCAGATACACATAACCTGAAGTTGTCACAAACATATCATGCAGCACAATCAGTCAACAGTACAGGAAATGTATTATTATCACACCACACAACCTATTAATGCAAGAAGTCTGGACAAAGTATGCCACACTGTGGGTACAAATAGGGATATTTGTCAACTAATGCTCTG
>NC_056749.1:780935822-780940822 GCF_019279795.1 Protopterus annectens | reverse complement strand
GGAAGGTTTGGAGACAAAGCCAGAGAGGCAAGATTACATTGGTTTGGACATGTGCTGAGGAGGGATTCTGAGTATATTGGAAAAAAGATGCTAAGGATGAAGCTACCAGGTAACAGGGAAAGATGAAGGCCTAAGATAAGGTTTATGGATGTGGTGAGAGACGACATGCAGGTGGTCGGTGTGACAGAGTAAGTTGCAGAGGACAGGAAGAAATGAAAACAGATGATCTGCTGTGGCGACCCCTAATGGGAACAGCCGAAAGAAGATGATATATATATATATATATATATATATATATATATATATATATATATATATATATATATTTATATATATAAAAAATAAATATATATATATATATATATATATATATATTTATGTCAATACATGTCCCCTACCATGACATGTGTGAGAGAACATCACATATCAATACACAACATACCTACACACTAGTACATGGCTGCAAGATGGAGTGTGGAGTGTGGTGTGTAACCCATGCTGGGAACACATCGCAATTGTATGAAAGGTGGGATATATATTTTGGTAAAGTGTATTAGGCACATATTGGTATGTAGGTCTGGTTGGGTGGCAAACAAGACAGCATACAGGGCTGGTATATGTCACATGTGGTGGTTAAACACTGTGGACGGGTAGTTGCATTTGGAATGTGGAGGCCATTGAACCCCCACATGGGAACAAAGGGAGCATGGTGCCCACGCATGGACAGTCACAACAGCATCTACATGGACATAATGGTGCCTGTACTGTGGGCTGGGCAGGAGGGACATGCATGTTGAACCTTGTGTATGTGTACTGCATGCCTCCAGGTGATGTAGCACATATCCCATGTCTCTGTGGATCTTCCTATGCACAACACCCTCGACCTAACTGGGTGACAGACATATGTCTGTGTGTGCTCCATGGGGGAACACCATCCTCTGAGGTGGTACCACATGAAGGTAGTGATGGAACAGTAGATAATGAGGTTCCATGGTGGGTAACGGATGTGATGTGGACTGGTAACATGTACACATTAGGTGGGAGTGGTGTTCCTGCTGGCAAATAACCCCTACACATACTGGTGTGTAACTGTCATGGAACATATGTGGGCTGTAATAGTCCACACAATCCCAGAACATGTCCAACAGCATGCATAGATATCCCCAATATCACAGAATGGCAGATGTGTAGCAATCACATAGCAGGCCTACCATATGCATATGTGGAAACATAGTGGCAGTGACAATGGCATGCAGGTGAAATACCCTGTAACAGCCCAGCAACTCTAGTGTCCCCACATGGAGCATGCCTATAAACACATAGCAGAAAGTGTTGTACAATACAATATATGACCCAAGGTTACATATACCAGAGACATACCACTAGCATTGTGTGAACATTATGTTGGAGCTGATATGGTGGTGGGAGACCGATATGTGTATTGTATTATGGTAAACTTAACATATGAGTTGCTAAGACATATTTCCATCATTATGTCTTTCAGGGAGTATGGCACACCTGAGGAATCCCGACTACAGTGCCACTGAGGATCAAACTATAATCACCAGCATCATCCAGAACTACCAGCTATTGTTCTCATGGACAAGCCAGGACCAGCAGGAGAGAACAGCCATGTGGAATGATGTGGTCCACAGGGTGAATGATGTGGGGATGCACAGCCGTACATATGAGCAGGTCCACAACCATTGTAGTGACTTGCTCCACCATGTACGTCACCGTGTCACTGCCGTGCAAGGTGACCAACTTGTAACGGGGGGGGGGCATAACATCCATCCCCCCTCACCAGAGTGAAGGAGCTGCTCATAAGCCTGGTAGCACCTTCCCGCCCACAAGTACTACAGACTTATACAGTCATGGAGGTGGGTGCTACACACAGACCAGACATGGAGCATGCAGGTAAGGTTCCAGGGCATATCAGTAGACTACTGTAGTGTATGCATCTGTACAGGTAGATCATGCATATGTGAGATGTGGGGTCTGTTGCTGTGTAGTACCGGTAAGCAGTAATGCATAATCTGTAGTACTGTGGACTTCAGCTGTTGTTGTACTGTAATATTGCAGCCACCCTGTAGCAATGCCACAGCTGTGGCCACTGACATCAACTCTATCCCATCTCAATGTAGGTACCTCTGAGATACCCGCAAGGCAGCGGCTGGATGACGGTGAGTATGGTTTAAGGTTATGCTTGGCAATTCACTGTGCATGTCATAGCTAAGGTGTAGGCCATGTACACATCTAACACACCTACCCATAATGCATGCTGTACATGTGCACTGACAGAGCACACCCCTCACTAATGGGAATACCAGCCTCAAACACATGCAGTACACAGTCCATCTCAGACAACTGTGGCTACACTCCAGTGCACATTGCCCAGGCACAGCTGTCATCTGCCCAACATACACAGCTATGTCATACACAGAGCAGTTGAACATGCTACACATAAAGACATCCCACTCCCTCTGCAAACACATGCTCCAGGGTCTTAAACCTCATCAACACATTACAAAGAGCATACTGGAGGGATAGGGCCTTGTCCTGGGGAATCCCCACACTCTGAAATGGACTACCCATACATGTCAGGCAATGCTACTCATTGGCCCTCTTTACAGAAACACTTGACAACTGGATGGGAAATGGGGAATTCACCCTGGGTAGTATGTCTGTGCCACAGCCTGACAGGGGCACAGAGGAATAACATTAGTGGGTGGTGCATGGCTGGGAACCTCTGTGGCTAGGCTTATGTAGGCCCCAGAACCAGTAGACCATTACTCACCTATGAACCTATGTGTACCACAGGCAACATCATCCAGAGCTCAATCATGGTCAATAATGGTCTCTATACTCACCATAGGTACAGTACATTGTGTCTGTGGTTGGTCTAATGGTAGTCTATCACTCATACATGCACCACTGATGATGACATCTGTGAATACACATCAAGCGTTCACTAAACACGTGTCCACATGTGATCCAGAAACACACAGAGGCTGTGAGCAGCAGCAGAAACACAACTGACACACAGATACACATCCTGCAATGGTGTGTGCACCTGTGAGGTATGGTGCAAGGTACATGTCAGGGTGCTTAACAGATGCACAGCAGTGCTGTGGACATGGATGCAGTGAATTCCAGGGGGAGGGCCATCACCTACTAACAGAAGCCATGCATCACAGCCATGTATAATGCTGGTAACGGGGATTGGGGATTGACTACAGTTGCACTGCATGCTGTTCAGTGCGACATGTCTTGCATGCTGACATGTGTGTAATAACACGTTTGTGTGTGATACTGTACTGCACCATCGCCTGCTATTGTGTGTGTTATGGGGGTGCGGGAGCGGTCTGTAGGTGCTGTCTGGTGGAGTGTATGGGTTGCCATGTATGTCAACTGCATGTGTGCATGTCTGTGTGTGTGGCCATGTCTGTGCATGTGTGTGTGTGTGTGTGTGTGTGTGTGTGTGTGTGTGTGTGTGTGTGTATGTACTGTTTAGTGGTGATGTACAGGTCTTACAGTCCATTCCCTGTTTTCCCCTCACAGATGGCGAGGTGGGGCTGGGTCCCCCCCCCCGCAGGGAATCTGATGTCAATGATACAGACAGTGACCATGAGGATAGGTGTGTTGAGGTACAGGAAGGGTCATCAGGGGCTGCCGCTGGGCCACCAATTGACAACCCACATGTATTCACCCCATCCATGCACACAGTCACACTGCCTCTACATACCTCATCACCATTGGCCTTAGCTGAGGGACAGTCTATGGTTGCCATTGGCCAGGACAGTGTGGTATCTATGACATGTGTGTCAGGACACAGCAGCCATAGCCAGATGTCTTGCGGGGTATCACATAGAGAGATGTTTAGGGGTGCTCATCGGAGCACTGCTAGTCATCATGCCTCTGGCAGATGTGCCACATCTATTTTAACCACACGCATGTTCCAGACGGTCATGGAGGCACAAGCATGAATGGAATGGTACATCAGGCAGGGTCTAAGGTCACAGAGGGCTCATCACACCTCTGTAACTGACAGCATCCATGGCTTGCAGGTGCCATCCATAATTACACCGAGGTCATGGATAGACGGTGGGGTGAGACATTGGATCTCATCCACAATGTCATGTTCATGCATCAGGACAGAGCGGGATGGTTGAGACAGCCATGTGGATGTATGCCAGCAACACCAGCAGCTGGAGGTCGCTGTGGATGTCCCACCAGTCACCACTGCTCCCGTAATGGCAGTACCAGCCCCAGCACTGTGTGGGGGTACTGTCCACAGACTGTCATAGCAGACCATGTGCACGTGGCCCTGGCCAGTCCCAGGAGGGATCTGGATCCAGTGGACATCTGTCAACCTTGGGGGACAGTACTCAATCTGGCTTTGTACCTGATACTGCCTATAGCACCCCTGCCAGGCACAGGTCCCATGTCCATGGCCAGAGATGGTGAACTGCAAACCCTGCCAAGTACAGTCTGCAGCTGTCTTACAATTCCCTGTATAGGGCAGCCACATGGAGGAACTGTGTGCATGCAGACACACACACATAAACAGCAAACCTAGGGCAACCACATACCTGCACACACATCACCAGTGGCCCATAACAGTATTCAGCCCCCTCACACACATGTTGTCAAATGTATGGCTCAGCATAGGCCTCTGGCAAACCAACAACACACCCTGTGCATATGATGATACCTGTGCCACTCCCTGACATCCGTAACATTGATGCAGGGACAGGCTAACATGGTGTTGATACACAGGGT
The DNA here is from genome assembly GCF_019279795.1 of Protopterus annectens. Lineage (NCBI taxonomy): Eukaryota > Metazoa > Chordata > Ceratodontiformes > Protopteridae > Protopterus > Protopterus annectens. The sequence goes on along the minus strand of NC_056749.1, from coordinate 780,936,040 downwards.
GACTGTACAACAGTGTAGCAATGGAATGATGTGTAGCATGTTGTCAGCAGTAAAGTGAATTGCTAATATCTTGGAAGGTGTAGCTGTGCAGCCATGATGCATCATAGCTGTAATTAACAATGTTGCATTGTTGTTACCATTATCTATTCTGATTGTGTTGTGTTTGTCCATGTTCCACATGGCTGATGGGTGTAGTGGTCTCAGCAGGCCTTCTACAG
>NC_056749.1:780893322-780930822 GCF_019279795.1 Protopterus annectens | reverse complement strand
GGTGTATTACTAGACTGTTGCTACTGTCATTGGGATTGTCTTCACAGTCATGGTGTGTGTGGATGCTGACATCTGCTTATAACATGTGTGCAATTGGCTACTGACAGACATCCTAAGAAAATAATTGTAAAGTACCGCCGCTAGCATGTAATGTCCTTGTGGAGTGCAGCAGAGATATTGGCCACTATATGTGGAACTTCGGACACACCCTGTACAGTCCAGAGGTATACACATAATCCCTTAGTGCACCACATGTGTACCAGGCCTGACAATATAGATGTAGACAGCCATGTAGACGGGTATAACACATAACAACTGGTATACATTTGGCACCATAGGTGGTGCTGGTACAGGAGTGCCATGGACACATACTACCCACTAGATATTGACATAGATCTGTACAGCATCCCACTGCTCTGTCTGACATACATGACATTTAAGGGAGGCCCAGCAGCAGTACATCTGGCAAGTATCTGCACATAACAGCCCACTGGTTAAGTACACTAAGTACACTATGTAACAATGTATTATGCAGGCTACAGGCAGTCTGGCTCAACACTGGCCTACATCTCGTATGGGGGAATGCACATGTACCTGCATATATAACAGGCTCAACAGCCATGTCACAGCACAGGGTAAGATACACCTGTTTGACAGTGCATAACCACAACCAATGGAACACAGCCACAGCCACATATGGTAAGCTAGCATAATATTACAGTATATGGACTATCTGTTCTACACCATCCTCATATGTGTCACTCATGGAATGACCCTACATATACTGGGCTGCTTCACAGTTTAGTCTGATAACTGACTGTAGTATGGGACGTGTGTGTGTGTGTGTATGGCCCTACAAACATGTACGGCAAAACGGTACCATACAGTGGGGCAGCATGTAACATCTGATAGAAGGGGAGCTAGAACAATGACATCTACCACAGTCTGTACACAGGTTGAAGTACATATTAACAATACACACACTGCCGACATTCACCATCAGACCTCAGTACTGTACTGAATGTCCAGCTTATGTCATGACATATAACCCCTACTGTACATGACATGTGTAGCAATCTGATATATCACTGGCTTGTTATCAGATATGATGACAGTATTTATGGTGTACAGCACATATGCACCACTTCATGCATGCCATATGTACAAAGGTTGACAGAGGTGTGGCTGACAGCACATACACAGGGCCAGTATAGACATGTTGTTGTGATAACCTCATATATTTTCCATTGTAATGAGGTTTGTTGCAACATATGTCCTATGAGGGATATGAAGTCAGTAACTGTCATGGCCTTCACCATCTACTGACTGCAATCCTCACACTACCTTCTGCATTCCACAGATAGATGCACTGTGGCTAACACATGAAACCATAGGAACAACACTGCCCTGTCTGCAGATGACCCTGCAGATGGGGATTCCTCATGTACATGGAACCGACATGGCAGGTATTGTGACATGTATGACAGGCATATCCAGACAAACACTCTTAAACCAACATTACTCCAAATGCAGTATAGCAGCACTTACAGTCTATAGTCAGGTCAGGCACATCCCTCTCCTGTTTGTTGCCCACTTTCCACAGTGTATGTTGTTAGAGGTAAATCTCCAATCCATCTGAGATGCTGTTTGCCAAACATCAGATCTAGTTCCTGCTCACAGTGACTGCAAAGGCCCAACACCACCATGATGTTCCTAGGTATTGGAGAGTGTTTCCATGCAATTGGCTATGGAATTGTTACCACAGCTGTTCCACATGCAATCATCTAGGGGAGGGCTGCAATTCATGCAGAGACCATCAGCTGCTCATGAGCATCATGTACAATACACATGCTGCTGCCTAAGCAAGGCAGGTGTGGTTCTCCACATCTACCAGTGAGGGAGTGGGGGAGGCAGACAGAGGCAGATACATGTCAGGGAGGGGTGAGAGAGTAAACCTGAAGCATGTTTGTGTCACACACCTACCAACATAGGGTATCAAACCCCCAACAACTATGTAGTGCTATCACAGTTCGATACAGTTATTGGATGCACTACATGGGTTACCTGATGTGAAGCACTCAGAACATATATGTGAGGGTGAGTGACATCTGCAACAGTGATACGGTAGATATACGGTAGGTATCATACACATGCCTGTCTGCATGAACAGGTGCCAGCATCAATACAGGCACACTCACACATGGATGCACACACATCAACACATTTGACAGGGCCAGGAGTGCAACTCATCACTAGTATGGTGCGTATGTCCACATCCACACTCACTACAACCCCCCAGGGCATACTGAAGCATGCTATCTGATGTCTGACATCTCCTCATACTGTTTGCCCATACAGCCTCCATATGACCTGTGTGGTGCATGTGATACCTACACATTGATGTGTTGTGGCAATCCTACACACACGATTACACAGGGTGCCAGTTCTGACATGCATGGGTGCATGTCTACATGGGTGTGTGGTGGTCAACTGTGCCAGTAGGCTGTACAAGTGTAGGCAATGGGTATACCTTGGCATCAGGTCACATGACAATGGTCTGCATTGTGGCTCAGGCCTGTAGTTACTGCATTTGTCCACACAGGTGGGTATTGCATTCCCCCATCCAGTCACCTGGGTGACTATTGTGTGTGGCCAATGCTGTACACCACATGCCATGTATGTGTTCCTTAATGCATGACATAGATGGTGTCTGGGAAGTGCACACCTCCCACATGCATGTTTAGTGACATGTGGAACTGTACCTGGGGTGTCTGGCCCATGCTGTGAACACAGATTATCATCAGATGTGCCAGTCTTGCCCACCTGTGGCAGGAACTGGTAATGGGCAGTAGGTTTACCCTTCACCTACACTGATAGCATGTCAACAACATTCCCTGATGTCAGTGTCATCTGTCCACGCAGGGCATGTTGTCAGGCATGGTATGCCCATTGTGAGTTACATGTGAAGGCACCACAGCTGGTGCAGGTGTCCATTGGGGAACATGGTGGGGGTGCACTGTCTGCATGCACGTACATATTGGACAGATGGGCAGGGTGACATGCCCTCTGTAGACCACTGCTATCACTGCATAGTTACTATCAGTGGCCAATATGCAGTATACTACCCACATATTGGCTGTTGCCTAGGCATTTGTGTGTGGATGACATATGGGTTGAGTGTGTGCTCTGGGTAATAGTGGGGTTGCTAACTTGGATTGGCTGGCCTTGATGTTGCATGTATGGGTATCGCTTTGCACCCCAGCCTCCCAGCTAATTTACATCTGTTATACCTGTATGGTTGACATTGTGATATATAGTAGTGCCACCATAAAAGTAATAAGCAAAACCCCCTCCACATTGCCCACAGGTGTCACACACTCACCTCTACACAGGATACAAGTTACACACACACACACACACACACACACACACCTGTCATGTCTGGGAGTAGAACCCATACCTAACTAGTTTATTACACTACAGCACTATGCAGTTAGAGTACGTGCCACAGCCATTACTGGAGGACTTCTTCCCCAAAGGTGTATTTCACTGTGACTGACATCAGCAGGATTACCAAAGTAGGGCATTTCAACTGTACTGCAAGTGACTAACCTAAAATGCATTGTTCCCTACACAGACAGTGAGACACACACAAAACATCCACATCTTTTATGTGTGGGTATAGAACCCCTGACCAAGGCCTATATCACACTACAGCATGGAGCAGTTATAGGTTGCACCACAGGGATTACTGAAAAGTGCTCTCCCCATAGTTGTATTTCACAATGAATGACATCAGCAGGATTGGCAAAGTTGGGCATTTGAAATGTACTGTGAATGAGTAGCCTATGATGCATTGCTCCATACACAGACATTGAAACACACACAAAACAGCCAGAACTGTCATGGGTGGTGATGGAACCCTACCACAGTTCTAAATCACACTACAGCAGTATGCAGTTACAGGACGTGCTACAGAGATTACTGAGCTATGATTTTACCAAGGGTGTATTTCTAGGTGAGTGACATCAGCAACCTTGCCAACGTTGAGTATATGCATTCTAAGGAGTGTGTGTGACCTAAAAAGCATTGTTCATTCCTCAAGTCAGAGACACAAAGACACACAGATTCACACACCCACAGTTGCCAAGTCTGGGGTTAGAACACTTACCTAATTACTTTAGCACACTACAGCAGTGTGCAGTTACAGGACGCGCTATGGAGATTACTGGGCTATGATTTCCCCAGAGGTGTATTTCTAAATGAGTGACATCAGCATCCTTGTCAAAGTTGAGTATATGAATTGTATGGGATGTGAGTGGCCTAAAGAGCATTGCTCTCTACTCAGTCAGACACACACAAAAACACAGTTGCCAGGTCTGAGGTTAGAACACCTATCTAATTACTTTAGCACACTACAGCAGTGTGCAGTTACAGGACGCGCTATGGAGATTACTGAGCTATGATTTCCCCAGAGGTGTATTTCTAGGTGAGTGACATCAACAGCCTTGCCAAAGTTGAGTATATGAATTGTATGGAGTATGAGTGGCCTAAAAAGCATTGCTCTCTACTCAGTCAGACACACACACACAGATTCACACACAAACACACAGTTGCCAGGTCTTAGGTTAGAATACCTACTTAATTACTTTATTACACTACAGCAGTGTGCAGTTACAGGACGCACTATGGAGATTACTGGGCTATAATTTCCCCAGAGGTGTATTTCTAGGTGAGTGACATCAGCAACCTTGCCAAAGTTGAGTATATGAATTGTACAGGGTGTGAGTGGCCTAAAAAGTGTTGCTCTCTACTCAGTCAGACACACATAAACACACAGTTGCCAGGTCTGTGGTTAGAAAAACCTACCTAACTACTTTATCACATTACAGCAATACACAGTTAAAGGATGAACTATGGAGATTACTGGGCTATAGTTTCCCCAGAGGTGTATTTCTAGGTGATTGACATCAGCAGCCTTGCCAAAGTTGTGTATATGAACTGTACGGAGTGTGAGTAGCCTAAAAAGCATTTTTCTCTACACAGTCAGAGAGACATCACACAAACACACACTCACATAGTTGCCAAGTCTGGGGTTAGAACTACTACCTAACTTGTTTATCACTACAGCAGTATGCAGTTATGGGATGCGCCATGGGGAATACTGAGCTACAGTGCACCCAAAGGTGTATTTCACATTGGATGACCTCGGCAGGCTTGTCATGGTACTGCTATGGGGAGGGCGGTGTGTGCATTGGGCTGTAACCCATTCATGTAGGGGTTGACATGCCACATGCAGGCACACACGGGGTGATATGCCACAGGTACGTGTATACAGCTACTAGGTGACTACTTCTTTGTACAGTCATGTTGCACAGCTGGCACATGCAGCATGCTGTCATGCTGACAGATACTGGTGGCTAGTATCTGCAGTGAGTGACACCTGCACCTCTTGTGTTTGGGGCCCTTTGGCTGTATGCTGGGTAGGACAGGCCCAGATGGCTCCTCGTCACAGTCACCCTTTTCTACACATCTATGTCCATCTACCTTTGGCTTATTATAGTGTGTTGCCCTTACATATATGTCTGCATTCTTATCCACTGTGTGTGCAAGGCAGGAGTGGTGCATACTGACATGTGTCTGCAATAAGAACTGCAACTGCCAGATATGTCTGGTCCACTGGAGTTTACAGACATGGCCTTCATGTGTGTGAGCATGCCCAGTATGACCTTTCAGTATGTTGTTGACTGACATTGCCTTCATTCCTCTAAGTGTGTGAGCATGCCCAGTATGGTCATCTATATTGCATGTGTGGATCAAGTCCAGGTAGTTTGTACTGCGGTGCTGACCTTTGTGTTGTACACCAACAGGTAGCATGCTGTGTCTACAGGATATACATCGGTCATTTGGCATTGACTGTTGCTACATTTCTGCATAGCGGGGTGGGACACCTGACTGTTTCGACATTTCTACACAGGGGTGAGGAGCACACCTGACTGTTACTATAAGTGTACGTAGGATGGTGGGGCACACCTGACACTTTTACACATTTGCTAGGACTGTACTGGTATGTCGGGTGCATCATTTCAGTCTGTAGTCTTACCTATCATGCTGGCTAGAGGCATACCAGTGTACTACAGATCTTAGCTTTAACTACCTACATACTGGTTTCTGACTTCCTAGCCTTCACAACTTACATCCAACTGGCTGGCCTGCTAAAGTCTGTCTGTGTAGGCCAGGGGGAGGGGTTACCCATAGGGCTCATTCAGAGGCCATAGTACAGCATTTGTTTGTGTTTGTCTACACCTATCCTGCTGGCTGTGACTGTTGTTGGGTATGTGCACCCCCCCCAATTGGCATGTGTGAGTCACATACCTTGTGGGTGTCCCAGTATTGAGGGTGGTGCTGCAGGGTTGCCTATATCAGATACACATAGTACACTCCCTATACATGGTTGAGTACAGGTAAGTGTCATGTTTGATATCCCTTTTACTGTATGTGCGAGTCGGAGAGAGATGTCATTCCCTGGGTCCCTACTGTATCAGTGCACGTGCTATGAGTTGCCTCTTTGCCAAGGCCAGGGCATACTGGGCACGCCTCCTTCTGCCTACTAGGGCAGGCTCAGGTTGTTCCTCCTCCGAGTCACTCTGCTCCTGTGCAGGCCTTGGCACTGGTGGGGGGCTGTGTGGCCCTGCCCCATGCTGTTCCTGCTGCAGCTGTTTCCGCATGATCAAATTGTGTAGCATGGCACATACAAGGACAATTTGGGTACATGTAGTTGGTGAGTACTGCAAGGCTCCACCAGATGTGTCCAGGCACCGGAAGCGTGACTTGAGTATCCCAAATACATGCTCTATTATGATTCATGTTTGTGTGTGTGCCTCATTATGGAGTTCTTATTCGGGTGTGTGTGCATTTCTGATGGGTGTCATCAGCCATGGCTCCAGTGCGTGTCCAGCATCCCCCACTAGGTGACCGTGTGGGATATCCCCATTGGCAAATCCCTGGTACAGCAGCATCAGATGCCAGATGTGGGAATCGTGGTAGCTTCCAGGACAGCCAGCACACACATTCATTATTATGCCCTGGGCATTGCACACGACCTGGCAGTTGATGGAGGGGAAGCCCTTGCAGTTGATGTAGACCCTACCCCGCTCACCTGGTGGTGCTTTAATGCATATGTGCATGCAGTCTATTGCACCCACTACCTCATGGTATTCTGCTATTTGGAGGAAGAGACACATCTTGCTGGCCAATGCCTCACGGGTGATGGGAAAATATACGTGCTCACCAACATGTGCTGACATGCCATCCAGGAAATGGTGGAGTACCCTGGATGCTGATGCCTGTGAAATCCCCATCATATCCCCAGTTGGCCTTTGGAAGGTACCTGTAGCTAGTATTCTTAGGCCTACACATACCTTGGTATCCACTGGGATGGGTTCCCCTCTTGTTAGTTCTGTGTGTGAGGAGTGGCCAGCACAGCTCAACAATTTTCTGTAGGAGGTCCCTGTCCAACCTATAGCGCTCCACTATCTCCAGCTCATGTAGCCCTTGGTAGGTTACCCTGGGTCTGTACACTCTTCTCCATCTCCTCACTGTTTGTTTCTCAGTAGCATTCACATCCTCACCACCCTCAGCCTCTTGCACATGCTGGTTTATGATAGCAAAAGCAGCCCCTAACATTTTTTTTCTTGCTTTCATTTTGTAAAATTTCCCCATCTGTATACACTGGTGGTGCAGAGGTTTTGGGGAAAACAAGGGGGAAAGGTGTTTGCATAGTTTATAGTGGTGTGCTGGGCTGGGCTGGGCTGGGCTGCTGCCTGTGTAATTGGCTGATTCTGATACATTTCACCTGCCAGCTAAGCTAGTTCTCCTTGATTACCTTCCTACTGCTGTTTTCCATTCCCATTGCCACCCTGTTTAAGCCTGTGTGCGCGCCACACAAACAGAGTGCTCAAATGTGCACAGAGCTGCTATTTCCTAGTTTAACTTCCTTCTTCTTCCTGTGATACCCGGTGTGCGGCACCCACACCGGCTTACATTTTGCAAGGAGTGCTAGACAGTTTGGACACACCTCTAGCTTAGCTGTGCTAAGCTAGGAGCAGTCCCGAGCCACATGGCTCCAATCCACTTACAGTATGCCTGACACCCCCTCCATGAAGTCACCTATATATTAATCTTGCACCTAGCTATTTATACTCTTACACTCTTGGGACCTGCCTCACACCCTGGGGAAACCTGGGATTCACTATCCTTCCCCTCATTTGCATATGATTGCCTGCTAATGCATACTTACATGTCCCACACTGAGCCTCCCCCCTGGCCAGGTTGTCTTATGCCTGCCTTTGACTTGCATGGCAGAATACTGCTTTTAGTTAGAATGCTCATTATAAGTTTATTTTTTATATTCCCTCCGATCCCATTTGTGCGCCGCTGCTTTATGCTTAAACAGCCGAGATCAGAGAAAAAAAAATTAAAAGTTGATTTTTTTTTAGTTTTGAAACAGTTTGCAATGCCAATGGCCTTATACTTGGCCATTGGCAAGCTTCCTCAATGATATGCAGCCTTTATTTTGAGGTGTCATAGCTCCGTTTTGCAGTTTGAAGAAATGTACTCCGTTACTAACGCAGTACATTTCTGTAGACTGCACTCGTCCTGCACTGCCAGCTGCCAGCTTCCTGGATCACAAATTACCCTCATTTGTATGGTTTTCACCTGCAAATGAGGGTAATTTGCATACAAGAGCTCGGTCCATGCAGGATTAACCTAAGAGCTCACGTGCAAATCCCGGGAACTTGTTCCTGGATTGCACGTCGGCCATATTGCTGAAAATACATCTTAGACTAATCCTACATGCTATAAAGGGCTTCGTAAATCTGAAGGATTATTTACACTATAAAATACACGTACATAGAATAATGACTGTAAAATAGTTATTATTTTCTCTATTAAATACACACACACACACAATGATGCCTGTAAAATAGTTATTTACATTATTAAACACACATACATAGAATGAAGCCTACAAAAGAGTTATTATTTATACTTTTAAACACACGTACAGAGAATGATGCCTGTAAAATAGTTATTATTTACACTATTAAACACACGTACATAGAATGATGCCTCTAAAATAGTTATTTACAATATTAAACACGTACATAGAATGATGCCTGCAAAATAGTTATTCTTTATGTTATTAAACACACGCACATAGAATGATGCCTGTAAAATAATTATTTACTCTATTAAACACACATACATGGAATAATGCCTACAAAATAGTTATTATTTACACTATTAAACACACGTACAAAGAATGATGCCTACAAAATAGTTATTTACGTAATAAACATACTTACATAGAATGATGCCTGTAAAATAATTATTTACACTATTTAACACATGTACATAGAATGATGCCTGTAAAATAGTTATTTACATTACTAAACACACATACATAGAATGATGCCTGAAAAATAGTTATGTAACCCATTAAACACACCTACACAGAATGATGCCTGAAAAATAGTTATTATGTATCCCATTAAACACACGTACATAGAATGATGCCTACAAAATAGTTATTATTTACACTATTAAACACGCACATAGAATGATGCCTGAAAAATAGTTATGTACCCCATTAAACACACGTACATAGAATGATGCCTACAAAATAGTTATTATTCACACTATTAAACACATCCACATAGAATGATGCCTGTAAAATAGTTATTATTTACATTATTAAACAGGAGTACATAGAATGATGCCTGTAAAATAGTTATTTACACTATTAAACAGACGTACATAGATTGATGCCTGTAAAATAATTTGCACTATTAAACACACGTACATAGAATAATGCCTGTAAAACTGTTATTATTTACACTATTAAACACACATACATAGAATGATGCCTACAGAATAGTTATTCACACTAATAAACACACTTACATACAATGCTGCCTGTAAAATAGTTATTACTTACATTATTAAACGCAGGTACATAGAATGATGCCTTTAAAATAGTAATTATTTGGTTCCTCTTTATAATCTCGAGATACTGAAAGCTCGAATTTCAGTATCTCAAAACTCTAAAGTCGACAGCCCACAATCCTGAAACACACAAACATGGAAAACTGAAATCCCAAACATTCTCAAACCATACACCACACAACATGCACACCATTCAACCCACAACACACAAACTACACAATTCAACACAACATCTACGCAGGGGGGCAAGCCCTGCTGCACCCCTCACATCCCCAGTACTTATATATACCAACTCCGAGATCGCACTAACAGTTGAAAAATGCATCACTCACACGCAGACATTCCACACTCCTTCGTGCCTGCGCACACACACACACACACACACACACACACACACACACACACACACACACACACACACATTACACATACACAACTTCCCTACCCCAACCCACACCCACAACTTACAATAAAACTCACATACACTCACTTACCTTCACTTCCGTAAACCAACCCTGCCAAACACTTCCCGTCCCGTTGCTACAGTACATAACAGCAGATTCGAGTTATTCGAATTCGTGCTTATGCACTTCCGAGTTTTTATGTTTTCGCCTTTACGATCCCAAGATACTGAAATTTGAGCTTTCAGTATTTCGGGATTGTAAAGGGGAACATAATTATTTACACTATTAAACACACGTACATAGAATGATGCCTGTAAAATAGTTATTATATACACTATTAAACACACACACACATAGAATGAGGCCTGCAAAATAGTTTTTTACCCTATTAAACACATGCACATAGAATGATGCCTGTAAAATAGTTATTATTTAAACAATTAAACACACACACACAAAGAATGATGCCAGTAAAATAAGCATTTACATTATTAAAACACACGCACATAGAATGATGCCTACAAAATAGTTATTTACACTATTAAACACACGCACATAGAATGATGCCTGTAAAACAGTTATTATTTTCACTATTAAACACACGCATATAGAATGGTGACTGTAAAATAGTTATTATTTACACTATTAAAACATGTACATAGAATGATGCCTGTAAAACAGTTATTATTTGCACTATTAAATACACGTACATAGAATGATGCTTGTAAGATAGTTATTATTCACATTAAACACACACACATAGAATGATGCTTGTAAAATAGTTATTATTTACACTATTCAACACACATACATAGAATGATGCCTGCAAAATAGTCATTTAAACTATTGAACACATGTGCATAGAATGATGCTTGTAAAATAGTTATTATTTAAGTTATTAAACACACGCACATAGAATAATGTCTGTAAAATAGCTATTATTTACATTATTAAACAGACACACATAGAATGATGCTTGTAAAATAGTTATTATTTACACTATTAAACACACGTACACAGAATGATGCCTGCAAAATACAGTATTAAACACATGTACATAGAATGATCCCTATAAAATAATTATTTACACTAGTAAACACACGTACATAGAATGATGCCTGCAAAATAGTTATTATTTACACTATTAAACACACATGCATAGAATGATGCTTACAAAATAGTTATTTACACCATTAAACACACGTAAATAGAATGATGCTTACAAAATAGTTATTATTTACACTATTATACACACATACATAGAATGGTATCTGTAAAATAGTTATTATTTACACTATTAAATACACGCACATGGAATGATACCTGTAAAATAGTTATTTACACTATTAGACACATGCGCGAATTATGCCAACAAAATAGTTATTATTTACACTATTAAACACACGTACATAGAATTATGCCTGTAAAATAGTTATTATTTACACTATTAAACACACATACATAGAATGATGCCTGCAAAATAGTTATTATTTACACTATTAAACACACGCACATAGAATGATACCTGTAAAATAGTTATTATTTACACTATTAAACACATGTACATAGAATAGAATGATGCCTGTAAAATAGTTCTTATTTACATTATTAAACACACGCACATAGAATAATGCCTGTAAAATAGTTATTTACATTAAACACACACACATAGAATGATGCTCGTAAAATAGTTACTATTTACACTATTAAACACACATACATAGAATAATGTCTGCAAAATAGTTATTTACACTATTAAACACATGCGCATAGAATGATGCCTGTAAAACAGTTATTTAAGTTATTAAACACACGCACATAGAATGATGCCTGTAAAATAGTCATTATTTACACTATTAAACACATGCATATAGAATGATGCCTGTAAAATAGTTATTGACACTACTGAACACACGTACATAGAATGATGCCTGTAAAATGGTTATTATTTACACTATTAAACACACGTACATAGAATGATGCCTACAAAATAGTTATTATTTACACTATTATACACACATACATAGAATGGTATCTGTAAAATAGTTATTATTTACACTATTAAACACACGCACATAGAATGATACCTGTAAAATAGTTATTTACACTATTAAACACACGTACATAGAATGATGCCTGCAAAATAGTTATTATTTACATTATTAAACACACGTACATAGAACGATGTCTGTAAAATAGTTATTTACACTATTGAACAGACGTACTTAGAATGATCCCTGTAAAATAGTTATTCTTTACACTATTAAAAACACGTACATAGAATGATACCTATAAAATAGCTATTTATACTTTTAAATACATGCACATAGAATGAGTCCTGTAAAATAGTTATTATTTACACTATTAAATACAAGTACATAGAATGATGTCTACAAAATATGTAATATTTACATTATTAAACACATGTACATAAAATGATGCCATTAAAATAGTTATTATTTACACAATTAAACACACATACATAGAACGATGCCTGCAAAATAATTATTTACAATATTTAGCACACGTACATAGAATGATGCCTGAAAATAAGTATTTACACTATTAAACACACGTACATAGAATGACGCCTACAGAATAGTTATTATTTACACTAATAAACACACTTACATACAATGATGCCTGTAAAATAGTTATTACTTACATTATTAAACACATGTACATAGAATGATGCCTTTAAAATAGTAATTATTTGGTTCCTCTTTATAATCTCGAGATACTGAAAGCTCGAATTTCAGTATCTCAAAACTATAAAGTCGAGCAGCCCACAATCCCGAAACACAAAAACACGAAAAACTGAAATCCTTAACATACACAAACCATCCACCACAAAACACACACACCATTCAACCCACAACACACAAACTACACAATCCTAAACTACATCTACACAGGGGGGCAAGCTCAAATGCACCCCCCACTACTTATATATACCAAGTCCGAGATCGCCCTAACAGTTGAAAAATATATCACTCACACGCAGACATTCCACTCTCCCTAGGACACACACACACACACACACACACACACACACACACACACACACACACACACAAAACCTCCCTACCCTAACCCACATGCACAACTTACACTAAAACTCAAACACTTCCCATCCCGTTGCTACACTACATGAGCACGGATTCAAGCTATTCAAATTCGCGCTTATGCACTTTCGAGTTTTTACATTTTTGCCTTTATACTCCCGAGATACTGAAATTTGAGCTTTCGGTATTTCGGGATTGTAAAGGGGAACATAATTGTTTACACTGTTAAACACACGTTCATAGAATGATGCCTGTAAAATAGTTATTATTTACACCATTAAACACACACACACAGAATGATGCCTGCAAAATAGTTATTTACATTGAACAGATGCACATAGAATGATGCCTGTAAAATAGTTATTTACACTATTAACCACATGCGCATAGAACGATGCCTGTAAAATAGTTATTATTTACATTATTAAACATGCACACATAGAATGATGCTTGTAAAATAGTTATTTATACTATTAAACACACGTACATAGAATGATACCTGCAAAATAGTTATTATTTACACTAGTAAACACACGCACATAGAATGATGCCTGTAAAATAGGTATAATTTACATTATTAAACACACGTACATAGAATGATGCCTGCAAAATAGTTATTATTTACACTAGTAAACACACGCACATAGAATGATGCCTGTAAAATAGTTACTTACATTATTAAACACACGTACATTGAATGATGCCTGTAAAATAGTTATTATTTACACTATTAAACACACGTACATAGAACGATGCTTGTAAAATAGTTATTATAGACACTATTAAACACACATACATACAATAATGACTGTAAAATAGTTATTTACTCTATTAAACACACACACATAGAATGATGCCTGTAAAATAGTTATTTACGCTATTAAACATACACACACACACTCACAGAATAATGCCTGTAAAATAGTTATTATTTACTCTATTAAACACATGCACATAGAATGATGCCTGTAAAATAGTTATTATTTACTCTATTAAACACATGCACATAGAATGATGCCTGTAAAATAGTTATTATTTACACTATTAAACACACGTACATAGACTGATGCCTGCAAAATAGTTATTTACGCTATTAAACACACACACACTCACAGAATGATGGCTGTAAAATAGTTATTATTTACTCTATTAAACACACGCACATAGAATGATGCCTGTAAAATAGTTATTATTTACACTATTAAACACATGTACATAGACTGATGCCTGTAAAATAGTTATTTACACTATTAAACACATGTAAATAGAATGATGACTGCAAAATAATTATTTAGACTATTAAACACACGTACATAGAATGATGCCTGTAAAATAGATATTATTTACTCTATTAAACACACGCACATAGAATGATGCCTGTAAAATAGTTGTTTACACTATTAAACACATGTAAATAGAATGAGGACTGCAAAATAGTTGTTATTTACACTATTAAACACACATACATAGAATGATGCCTGTAAAATAGATATTATTTATATTATTGAACACACACATAGAATGATGCCTGTAAAATAGTTTTTTACATTATTAAACACACACACATAGAATGATGCCTGCAAAATAGTTATTATTTACATTAAACACACGTACATAGAATGATGCCTGTAAAATAGTTATTTACACTATTAAACACATGCGCATAGAATGATGCCTGTAAAATAGTTATTATTTAAGTTATTAGACACATGCACATAGAATGATGCCTGTAAAATAGCTTTATTTACATTAAACACGCACACATAGAATTATGGTTGTAAAATAGTTATTATTTACACTATTAAACACATGTTCATAGAATGATGCCTGCAAAATAGTTATTTATACTATTAAACACACATACTTGGAATGATGCCTGCAACATAGAATGATGCCTACAAAATAGTACATTATTAAACACATACACATAGAATTATGTCTATAAAATAGGTATTATTTACACTATTAAACACATGTTCATAGAATGATGCCTGTAAAATACATATAATTTACATTATTAAAAACACTTACATAGAATGATGCCTACAAAATAGTACATTATTAAACACATGCCATAGAATTATGTCTATAAAATAGGTATTATTTACACTATTAAACACATGTACATAGAATGATGCCTGTAAAATTATTTACACTATAAAAAACTTGCACATAAAATGATCCATGTAAAATAGTTATTATTTACACTATTAAACACACACACACATAGAATGATACCTGAAAATAGTTATTATTTACACTATTAAACACACGTACATAGAATGATATCTGTAAAATAGTTATTATTTACATTATTAAACACACACACACACACACACATGATGCCTGTAAAATAATTATTTACACTATTAAACACATGTACGTAGAATGATGCCTGTAAAATAGTTATTATTTACACCATTAAACACACACACACACACACATAATGATGCCTGTAAAATAGTTATTATTTACACTATTAAACACATTTAAGCACAAGTACATAGAATGATACCTGTAAAATAGTTATTACTTACACTATTAAACACACATACATATAATGATGCCTGTAAAATAGTTATTATTTACACTATTAAACACACGTAAATAGAATGATGCCTGTAAAATAGTTATTATTTACAAATATTAAACACGTACATAGAATGATGCCTGCAAAATAGTTATTTACATTATTAAACACATGGACATAGAATAATGCCTGTAAAATAGTTATTATTTTCACTATTAAACACACATACATAGTATGATGCCTGTAAAATAGTTATTATTTACACTATTAAACACACGTGCCTAGAATGATGCCTGTAAAGTAGTTATTTAAACTATTAAGCACATGTACATAGAATAATGCTTGCAAAATAGTTATTATTTATAGGTTCATAGGTAGGTACTAGGCTATCTGCCTGAGGGCATTTATAAGCCTAGCCAGAGTGTGCCGGCTTTCGCCGCCCCATTGATTAATTAACTGAGCCTCTGTCATGCAGAGCCAATGAAGTGATCCCAGGGGTGTACTTTCTGTTACCCATCCACTCGTCAAGGCTTCTCTTGAAGAGTGTTAGTGAAGGGCTCTGCCTAATGTAGTTAGGAATTTTGTTCCAAAGCATGGGGAGTCTCTGTGACAGGAATCTATCCCTCTAGCATGTTATATTTATTGTTGTGGCGAGGTGTAGCTCACTAGAGCGCGTGGCTCGCAGTGACTTGGATTTCTTTAGGTGGAGCATGTCCATCAATTCTGAGTTGGACATGGCTTTGTAAGTCAGGCAGAGATCACCTCTGAGTAAGAGATATGCCACTGAGTACAGCTGGAGTTTTTTCAGTCGGGTTGCATAGGACATATGTTTGAGGCCAGTAATCCTCTTGGTGAGGTGCTTTTGTTGTCTTTCAAGCTGTTGGAAGTGTCTTGTGAGGTGCATCCCAAATGGGGCATTGTACTCTATGATGGGTCTGATGAGTGACAAGTAGAGGGGCACTATAACCTCTTTATTTCTAGACGCGAACCCCTTAGTAATTAGATGGGTCACATAGAAGGATTTCCTAACTACTTTGGCAATATGATTGTCAAAGGAGAGATTACTATCTACCAGATCTCTTATTACCTCTTCTGTATTAAGGGGGCTGCCGCCTATGTGGTAATTTGTGGGTGTTTTGTTTTTCCCAAACGGGATGACTATGCATTTTTTGGCATTTAGCTTGAGGCCATGACTTTGACACCAGGAGTCTGTCTCAGTAAGGCCTTTTTGGAGGATGTCCGTGTCAGCCGGAGAGTCAATTATGGCTCCCAGTTTGCAGTCATCGGTGAACTTGGTTAGCAATAGTCCTCCTGTGTTTGCCTGTACTTCTGAGAAATATATGCCGAACAGTAGGGGTCCCAGAACTGAGCCTTGCGGGACACCACTTGTGACTGGTTTAGAGTCAGACCTGGAGCCCACTATTCTTTCAGTGTGTGTTCTGTCTGTAAGCCAGTTGGCAATCCATCCTGTAACGTAGGGGTTTATGTTCAGGCTGGTGAGTTTTTCTATAATACCCGAGTGAGGAATGGTGTTGAACACCTTGGCAAGATAAAGGTAGGCTGTGTGAACCACCTTTCCCTTGTCTATGGCCATGGTAACTGTCTCGAAGAAGTCAACCAGGTTTAGTAGGCATGATCTGCCCTTAAAGCCGAACTGGGTCAGGTCAAGTGTTTGGAAGTTCCCAATGTCTTTGTTAATGAGTTCCATGATGATGCGCTCCATAGCCTTGCAGACCAGGCTAGTCAGGCTTATGGGGTGATAGTTACCAGGGTCAGTTGTGGCTCCTTTGTGGAGCGGAATAACCATTGCTGTGCACCATTCTATGGGCACGTAGCCTGTGGAGAGGCTGAGGTTGAACAGCGTGTTTAGGTGGGGGGTTAGTTCGTTCTGTAGTTCATGCAAGACGCAGCCTGGGACACCATCTGGTCCCACTGATGCTATGTTTTGGCTTTTGAAAGGGCTGTTTTTACCTGTGCTTCTGTGATTTCCAGGACACTACACTTTTCCAGTATTGTTGTGGGCCCTTTTGAAGGTGAGAGGGAGGTGAAGTTTGCACTGAATCTCTCTGCCAGTATGTTGGCAATATCAGTAGGTTCAGTATATTTTGTGCTATTTTGCACTAGCTCAGAGCATATCTGCAAGTTGCCACTTAGATTTTTGACATAGCTAAAGAAGGCATCATTCTATGTGTGTGTTATGTTATTAAACACATGCACGTAGAATGATGCCTGTAAAAGTTATTATTTACACTATTAAACACACGTACATAGAATGATGTCTGTAAAATAATTATTTACACTATTAAACACACGTACATAGAATGGTATCTGTAAAATAGTTATTTACACTATTAAACACACATACATAGAATGATGCCTGCAAAATAGTTATTTACACTATTAAACACAAGTACATAGAATGATGTCTACAAAATCGTTATTATTTGCATTATTAAACACAAGTACATAGAATGATGTCTACAAATTAGTTATTATTCATACTATTAAACACACGTACATAGAATGATGCCTGTAAAATAGTTATTATTTACACTATTAAACACACGTACATAGAATGATGCCTGTAAAGTAGTTATTATTTACATTATTAAACACACATACATAGCATGATGCCTGTAAAATAGTTTTCATTTACACTATTAAACACATGCACATAGAATGATGCCTGTAAAATAGCTATTATTTACATCATTAAACATACGTACATAGACTGATGCCTGTAAAATAGCTATTATTTACATTGTTAAACACACGCACATAGAATGATGCCTGTAAAATAGTTATTTACACTATTAAACACACGTACATAGAATGATGCCTGTAAAAGTTATTATTTACGCTATTAAACACACGTAAATAGAATAATGCCTGTAAAATAGTTATTTACACTATTAAACACACATACATAGAATGATGCCTGTAAAATAGTTATTATTTACACTATTAAATACACATAAATAGAATAATGCCTCTAAAATAGTTATTTACACTATTAAACACACACACATAGAATGATGCCTACAAAATAGTTATCATTTACATTGTTAAACACACGAACATAGAATGATGTCTGTAAAATAGTTATTATTTACATCATTAACCACACACACATAGAATGATGCTTGCGGATGGGTACAATTCCCACATCACCCAGATCCCCAGATGAAGTCAGTGCCTCTTTTTCTTTCCTCAAACAGAAGAAAGAGACATTTTGTGTAATTCTCATGTGACATGTTAAATTCAGATAGTAGTTTATTTTCAGAAATGAGCCAGTGCATTGTGGCTCCATAGCCAAGAGATGACTACCCTTTCTCTGTCTTCATTTTGAAGCTAAACATGTTTTGCTCCATGTTTCATGGTTCATAAAATGAATTCTGTTATCTTACTGCATTCTCAGCAGCAGTTATATGTTTTATTGTTTCTAAAATAATTGTCATCTTCTGTACCCCTTGGTGGCCATGTTTCAGTGTTACAGTGCTATAGTCTACTTAATAAAATAAATATCACAAACATAACAGCTTTGTCACTTGTCTTTTCAATTCTAAGGTTATATTAGCCATCTCTTCAGTTTGATATTTTCACAGTGTGATATTAAACGCAGTCTCTAATGGACAAATAGTTGTAAATCGTTTCTACATTTATTATTTAAATTATTGACAACTGTTTTGTGTTCTTTCATAATGAGTTCTTCCATGTACTTGATTTTCTCATGTACATTAAATTCCTCCAAGTTCATTTTAATTAGTGAAGTTAACATGTTTAAGCATCTTAGTTTTTGATGAGTTATTATTTATTAAAGATGCTAACTATGAAAAACTAGTATATGTCACCATCCCAGGGTACAGGTTGCAGCTGTACTAGAGGAAAGTTTATTGTAAAAATTCACACGTGAATTACTGTTAGGGAAATACACAGAACTTCAATACTAATGAATTATAGGTTCATAGCTTATTACTAGGGTAATGGCACAGCAGTCTTTACAAGCATAGCCAATAATGCCCAGGATATGACAATATTATATCTTAATTCCCCAGATATCAGATGGGGTAGTATCAGGGTAGTGTTTTTTGACTGTTGGAGTCTAGAGTCATTTTACAGACTGCCTCTGTCCATAAGGGACTTGGGCTGTACCCCAGGAGTGAATTTACAGTTCTTCATTGATCTATCCAAATTATTTTTGAAGACAGTGAGGGATACACTTTGTTTTATGAAGATGGGAAATTTATTCCATAAACAAGGTAGCCTTTGGGACATGAATCTGTCTCTTCAGCAAGTTCTGTTAGAGTCACAAATAAGGTTCAGGTCCATGGAACGTGTAATACTTGTATAATTTTTCATTTAAATATGTAACATTTTCATCAGGGCTGGATCAGAGAATGCCTTGTAGGTCAGGCATAAGTCAACTCAATAAGCAATATGAGATGGAGTAAAGGGATAGGGCCTTTAGTTGGTATGCAGCTGTGAATGTGGTTGTACAGTGCTTTTGTGTATAGCTCAGTCTTACTCTTTGCATTTTTTTAGTGAGAAACCTCTGGGGCCACTCCATTTAGTGTAAGTGCCTGGTTAGGTATACAGAAGGGAGCATTGTACTCGATTATGGGCCTCATGAGGGCCGAATACAATGGCACTATGACTTCCTTTGATCTTGATGCCAGGCCTTTACTTATAAGTTGAGCCACGCACAAGGATTTCCTCATTACTGTAGCTACCTGGAGGTCAAAGTTTAGGACACTATTTATGTGAGTTCCTAGGTCCCTCACCATTGGATCTACTTTTAGGTGTGCTGTCTATATTATAATTTGCAGGAAAGTTTAGGACACTATTTATGTGTGCTCCTAGGTCCCTCACCATTGGGTCTACTTTTAGGTGTGCTGTCTATATTATAATTTGCAGGAAAGTTTAGGACACTATTTATGTGTGCTACTAGGTCCCTCACCATTGGGTCTACTTTTAGGTGTGCTGTCTATATTATAATTTGCAGGAAAGTTTAGGACACTATTTATGTGTGTTCCTAGGTGCCTCACCATTGGGTCTACTTTTAGGTGTGCTGTCTATATTATAATTTGCAGGAAAGTTTAGGACACTATTTATGTGTGTTCCTAGGTGCCTCACCATTGGGTCTACTTTTAGGTGTGCTGTCTATATTATAATTTGCAGGGAAGTTCAGGACACTATTTATGTGAGTTCCTAGGTCCCTCACCATTGGGTCTACTTTTAGGTGTGCTGTCTATATTATAATTTGCAGGAAAGTTTAGGACACTATTTGTGTGTGTTCCTAGGTTCCTCACCATTGCGTCTACTTTTAGGGTGTGCTGTCTATATTATAATTTGCAGGGAAGTTTAGGACACTATGTATGTTCCTAGGTGCCTCACCATTGGGTCTACTTTTAGGTGTGCTGTCTATATTATAATTTGCAGAGATATCTCATTTACCAAAGAGTATGATTGTGCAATGTTTACCTGTAGTCGCAGGCGCAGGCCGTGATTTTGACACCAGCTGCTTGTTATTTTTATGCCTGTTTGTAGGCTGTCAACATCATCTGGGGGCTCAACTATTTCTCCCAGCTTACAGTTTCAACAAACTTGGTGAGTCAGAGGACCCAAACATTAGCCTTCACTTCAGAAAAATATATAGCACTGAGTCCTGTGGGACACTGCTAGTAACAGCAACATGTGCCCTGTCAGTCAGCCAGTTTGCTATCCATCTGATAATGCAGGGGTTTATGCCTAACTCAGTAAGTTTATCTATGATCCCCGAGTGGGGGATTGTATCGAAAGCTTTGGTCAAGTTTGCATAAGTGGTGTGTACAGTTTTACCCTTATCCATGGTCCTGGTGATTTTCTCAAAGAAGTCCACCAGACTGAGCAGGAAGATGTCGCTTTGACAAAGCCGAGTTGTGAGTGATGCAGTGTTTGGAGATTTTCTGTGTCGTTACTGATCAAGTTCATTATCGTTCTCTGCATTATCGTTCTCTGCATTATCGTTCTCTGCATTATCGTTCTCTCCATTATCGTTCTCTCCATTATAGTTCTCTCCATTATCGTTCTCTTCATTATCGTTTTCTGCACGGCCTTGCAGATAAACCTGCTCAAGCTTATTGTTCTGTGCGTCCCTGGCTCAGTTGATGGGCCCCCCTCCTTTGTGCAGAGGGGTGACTGTTGCAGTCCTCTATTCCTCTGGGACAAAGCTTGTCCTGAGGCTGTGGCTAAAGAGTTTCTATTGGCCCTGATAGGTGCTGTTTTAAGCTATTTAAGAGGCATCCTGGAATGCTGTGTTTTTGGGTTTAGCGAGTGCAGTAAGGACCTGTTACTTTGCAATGATTGGTAGGGGGATGGTTGCAGGTATTTCTTTGGTTGTAGTTGGATGTGATGGGGGGAGAAGTTTGAACTGAACTTGTTGGCCAGCAGGTTTGCTATAGTTTCAGACTGGCTGTATGTGTTGCCATTCATGATTAATTCGGGTTCCTATCAGATAGTCGAACTTCTGCAAGTCTGAACCTCATATGGTCGACACCATAAGTTTGAATTTGCAGAACTTCGAGCGTTTCAGTGGAAATCTCTGTAAGGGGAGGTTTCCGTTTTGTTCAATGTGGTGCAATCTCAGATTTGGTATATTTAAATAGTGGGGGGGGGGGCTACATGGGTAGTGCAGGGGGGGCTGCTTACAGCAGTTTATTTTGTTTTCTTTTCTTTTTTTTTGTTTTTTAACTTCGAACAGGATGGTTCGAACATTCCGTGTTCGCAGTTATTAAACTTTGACTATGTAATATAGACCCGATTAATTCAACACATTACTGAGTATTTCCCCTGAGGTTATGAACATAATTTAAGAAAGCCTTATGGTTATCTTTGCCTCACAGTTTGCTTTGGCAGCTCTGACCAGCTCTCTAATTTGTTTGTTTAGACTGGTGAGTGTCTTTTTGCACTCTTTTGTCTCTTCCTTCTTGGCTTTGAAGAGGATTTATTTCCTTTTGTTGAATAGTCTATTTACGCTAGGGATCTGCCAGGGTGGTTTATTTTTGCCAGTAATCATATGTTTGACTTGGATAGGTACTGCCTCCTCTATGCAGCTGTGAATGTGGCTTTACAGTGCGTTTGTGTACAGCTCAGAGTAGGCCTGAATGTCATCTGGGTTCTGATTGGCATGGAATTTAATAAGCTATCACTTTGATGTAATTGGTCTTAGCAAAGTTCTTAACAGGTCTGGAGTCTGATGGGGGCTCAAGGTTAGTTTTAATACAAAGGAGATCATTTTGTGGTCAGATCTTATCAGAGAGTAGTTAATGCATAGGAGGGAGCAGCATCCCCCATATTTATGAGTACAAGGTTTAGGATATTTGTACCACTATTTGAGGAGCCAACTAGTTACTCCATGTTGTTTGCATTGATGATGTCCAAAAACCTCTGAGAAAGTGAATTATGGGTCATATAATTCAACCAGCTTATGGAGGGGTAGTTGAAGTCACCCAAAAGTATGGTGTTTGGCTGAATGTTAAGAGATTCTAGTAGGTTTAGGTAGGAGGTGTGGTTTTCCAGACTCATGTTAGGGGACTTGTAGCTAGCAAGGATATGATAGGGGGTCACACTGATAATTACTTGGGCATGAACAGCTAAAGCAAGTCATGTTGTTGGACCAGTCTAGCAGTGTACTTGTCCTTTATAAACACAGAGACACCTCCCCCCTTTGTTTTATCCTGAGCTTAAGGAGATTGAAATGCATGAAAGGCATTGTCGCCTTTAATAGCTGGGCTACTTTCCATGGCTTTGAACCATGTTTCCGTGACTGCACATACGTCTGCATTCTCCAGGGTTAGGAGTGCTACTAGGTAGTACAGTTTTTTAATTAAACTCCTAGCATTGAGCAGCAGTACCTCTAGGTAGTTGTGAATGATTTTTTTTTTTGTTGGAGGGTTTAACAACTTGGCAAGGCCTAAAATGGCTCTATGTGGACAGATAAAGTTTTTGCCAGTATCAGGAAGCAAATTGGTGGCAAGTGTAAGCCATCCATGGCAAAGCATCATGGTTTGTTGATCATATCTCCCCAGGCTGACAGATATTGGATTCCCTTGTTGTGACACCAGAAACTAAGCCAATTGTTGAAGTCAATATTTTTTTTGCTGGTACTGTGGCATCATCATTGGAGAAGGTAGGATGCTACTCAAGGATAAATTAATACCTGCCTGGGGCAAGTATTCAGAGGGTTCATTGTGTTTCTCTTCATATAGTCAAGTGAGGTACACGTTAGGTTGTTTAGACCCACATGGACTATGACCGTGTCATACTGGCACTTGTGGTTTAAAGACCTAAGTGCATGTGTGATCTGGTGGATTCTGGCTCCAGACAGACAGCTTACTGTAATCCTCTCCTTGTTTAGCCTGGTAAGGGGGACATCAGTATATCTTACAATGGAATCTCCAATAACTAGAACATTTGGCTGTGTGGTGTGCCGCCTTTTGGGCTTGGAAGCGTGGCTACTATAATTTTCAGAATTATGTGTTGTGTGAGGTGCTGTCTTTTTTGAGTGTGTGCGGGGCCACTGGGAGATGCTTTTAGGAGGTCTTGGAGGTTTGGGTAGATTACAATGAGTACCTCTGTATATGTGGGTCTGTGTATTTGTTCCTTAGTGTTGATAGTGAGTGTTTTGAGCGTGACATTAACAACCTAGTTTGCATTTTTCATGTGTGTATGTGAGAGGTTTGCCTCCAGTTACATCTCAAACATTCACTGTGTTTTTCTGTTCTAAAATTAAATGGTTGCCATGAACATGAGGCAGTTACTACAATGCCTTAGGATGCACACATCCACCATTCCAGAAGCAGAGATAACAGCAAAGCACCAATCCATTATACCGGATCCTTAGAAGATGGGAAGGAGTCAGGGAAAGTCACTTAAAAGTCTAAGTGAGAGTGTTTAGTAGCTACTATAAGATGACCTGCATTGGTGCTGCCCTCTGTGCAAACTGGCAGCTCTTTGAGCAGCTGTAAACAGTGGGAGGCTATGGAGAACATTTCCTATAAAAGATTTAAACTGCAGAGGTATTCTTATATACAAAGCACTGGTAAACATGTTTGGGCAATGCACAAATGTGAGGCTTTATACCAGCAGTGTCAGGGCACATCTCATCAGTCAGATATTTTAATTTTCTATCCCTTTTACTATGCTGCAGTGTACTGTAATGAATACTTTGCCAACAACTCATGGTTAATTAGATGTGTAGAAATCATCCAACTAGGCTATCTCCTTCAGATGTCTTTTGTCCAGTATATATTTTACATTTGGTAAGTAGATAAGATCATTTGTATAATAGATTTTATTGCAAAAAGCAGCAATATATTGCAATCAGCTGATAAAACCTCAAAATTCTGCTTAGGGGACTTAACTTTCTCTTCCAGCTTAAAGGGTTTCACTACCCCACACTTCCTTTGTAATAATAAACCACATAGTTGGTCTAACTCAAAGTAAGAGGTAAAGAGTACCCATGATTTGTTTTTGCACTGGAATCCTTTTACTATGTCAGAGTAAGATGGCCTGTTACTAAACTGTATCGTCACAAAACATAACCTGAGTAATCATCACAACTTTTGTTTAGCTAATACAATGCCTTTTTCCTTCTTAGTCCAATATAGATTCATAGGTTAGAGGGTAAGTGCTAGGTAGTTACCCTTGTGGGATATTCTAAGCCTAGCCAGTTTCCCTTTTTGTGCGTGCAGTAACTATTCCCTTTGTAACCTTAACATTCTCTTACTCTTCCCCACATTAAAAAGACCACACCGGTATCTTAATGTACACATAATGCCATCTGTATTCACACCGGTATCTTAATGTACACATAATGCCATCTGTATTCACACCGGTATCTTAATGTACACATAATGCCATCTGTATTCACACCGGTATCTTAATGTACACATAATGTCATCTGTATTCACACCAGTATCTTAATGTACACATAATGTCATCTGTATTCACACCGGTATCTTAATGTACACATAATGCCATCTGTATTCACACCGGTATCTTAATGTACACATAATGCCATCTGTATTCACACCGGTATCTTAATGTACACATAATGCCATCTGTATTCACACCGGTATCTTAATGTACACATAATGCCATCTGTATTCACACCGGTATCTTAATGTACACATAATGCCATCTGTATTCACACCGGTATCTTAATGTACACATAATGCCATCTGTATTCACACCGGTATCTTAATGTACACATAATGCCATCTGTATTCACACCGGTATCTTAATGTACACATAATGCCATCTGTATTCACACCGGTATCTTAATGTACACATAATGCCATCTGTATTCACACCGGTATCTTAATGTACACATAATGCCATCTGTATTCACACCGGTATCTTAATGTACACATAATGCCATCTGTATTCACACCGGTATCTTAATGTACACATAATGCCATCTGTATTCACACCGGTATCTTAATGTACACATGAAGCCATCTGTATTCACACCGGTATCTTAATGTACACATGAAGCCATCTGTATTCACACCGGTATCTTAATGTACACATGAAGCCATCTGTATTCACACCGGTATCTTACTGTACACATAATGCCATCTGTATTCACACCGGTATTTTAATGTATACATAATGCCATCTGTATTCACACCGGTATCTTAATGTACACATAATGCTATCTGTATTCACACCGATATCTTAATGTACACATAATGCCATCTGTATTCACACTGGTATCTTAATGTACACATAATGCCATCTGTATTCACACCGGTATCTTAATGTACACATAATGCCATCTGTATTCACACCGGTATCTTAATGTACACATAGTGCCATCTGTATTCACACCGGTATCTTAATGTACACATAATGCCATCTGTATTCACACCGGTATTTTAATGTATACATAATGCCATCTGTATTCACACCGGTATTTTAAAGTAAACATAATGCCATCTGTATTCACACCGGTATTTTAATGTACACATAATGCCATCTGTATTCACACTGGTATCTTAATGTATACAGAATGCCATCTGTATTCACTCAGGTATCTTAATGTATGGATAATGTCATCTGTATTCACACCGGTATTTCAATGTATACATAATGCCATCTGTATTCACACCAGTATTTTAATGTACACATAATGCCATCTGTATTCACACAGATATTTTAAAGTACACATAATGCCATCTGTATTCACACAGGTATCTTAATGTATACATAATGCCATCTGTATTCACACAGGTATTTTAATGTATACATAATGCCATCTGTATTGACGCAGGTATCTTAATGTATACATAATGCCATCTGTATTCACACCGGTATCTTAATGTACACATAATGCCATCTGTATTCACACAGGTATTTTAATGTATACATAATTTCATCTGTATTCACACTGGTATTTTAATGTACACATAATGCCATCTGTATTCACACCAGTATTTTAATTTATACATAATGCCATCTGTATTGATACCGGTATTTTAATGTACACATAATGCCATCTGTATTCACATGGACATTTTAATGTACACATAATGCCATCTGTATTCACACAGGTATTTTAATGTACACATAATGCCATCTGTATTCACACAGGTATTTTAATGTATACATAATGCCATCTATATTCACACAGGTATTTTAATGTATACATAATGCCATCTGTATTCACACCGGTATTTTAATGTGCACATAATGCCATCTGTATTCACACAGATATTTTAATGTACACATAATGCCATCTGTATTCACACCAGTATTTTAATGTATGCATAATGCCATCTGTATTCACACCGGTATTTTAATGTATACACAATGTCATCTGTACTCCAGCTATGCCTACCATTTGATTTAAAAATACACCATTGATCTTTTGAAAAGTATCTACTATGAACTTGCAGCAATAATGTCCATGTGATCTTTTTTCTGTGGGGGAGAGTAAGAGAATGTTTCAGGTAAGGTTACAAGAACGTGGCAGAGATCTGGCCCAACAGGTTTGAAAGGCACCGTTTTGGAAAAGGTAAATTTTAAGCCTCAAAATGAAATGGGGATTAAACAGAAATTGTTGTATAAAGAACTGATTTTTATTTTGAAGTATAGCACATTATTACCCTCAGGTATGAATACAGAGTGGAATTGGAGAGTTTTAATATAAACTATTTTATGGTTTAATTTAATTACTTTACTGTTTAATTATTTAATTGTCTGATTGGATTTATGATGGGGTTAAACATGCTGTTGATTGTGTACTGTTTTACTCATTGAAACTATTGTATAGCCGAGGAGCTAGAGTGTGTCATTAAAATGTCCTTTGTTTTTTACTGGCCTTTTTGTTGCTTTTCATATTTCTTATTTGGCACTTCTGTGTTTGTAATATTAAATATACATAACTGTTTGGAAAAAAAAAGTGTAATACCAGTGTTTTTCTACACAATTACAACATTGTTTTTCTCAACATTTTTACTTTTCTGATTCAGTGGTTGGACACTGCTCCATCCACTGTCACTATGCTCTGGCTCACTCCTGTCCCCCCAATTCCCACCCACCCCTCCTACTCTACATTTAAAATATCCCAGCTCCACCCTTACACTTCTTCCGGCCTATCTCTGCACCAATCACAGCTGCCCTATAATTAGCATCTCTGACTTGTTTACTTGAAGTGCTGCACCCATCCTGTCCTTTTACACGTTATACTAGTGTAACTTGAGCTACCCTTTCACAGCAATGCAAACTAATATATTCAGCAAAATCTAATTTGCATATTATAAAGAATGGCTCTGACGCAAACCCTATAAGTGTGCTTTCTCAGCACATTAGCACTCGTTACCAACTACCATACCTCCCAAACAAATGTAATTAATAGTCCTATAAACCCATACTTGATACACCAATGGTTACCAAGTCTGTCAATCACCACAGCACCACATTATACCAGCAAACTTTCTTAGATTTTTTCAATTACAGGTATCTTAAATCTAAGTATGTTACCATATGAAATTCAATAGAACTAAAGCACAAGTGAATTTGACTATATACATTCCTTCATAAAATTTCCACCTAAAAATCAGTGGAGAAATTTGCGTAGACCCTGCCCCCACACAACAGCAAAAACCTCACACTAACAGTGCAGTATTAAAAAAAATCTCTTTTCCTCCTCTGTCCCCCAATTCCAGCTCTCTTTTCCTGAATGTCAGTCTTAGAAACAGGTGCAATAAAATCCAGAACATACATATTTGTATTGACACATATTCTCCAGACATAATCATAGCTCCAGACATAATCATAGCTCCAGAAACATAGTTGCAAAAAGACACAAATGACAATGACATTTTCCCTACCTGGTTTCAACATGATTAGGTTTAACAGTGAAAATAAGCAGGCAGGTGACACAGCCATCATCTACAAGAATTCCCTACATATAACTGTGTATGCCCAGGGGATTCCACCGTTTAATATTGTGGAAGTCCTTGAATCACATCTCAAAATCAATAATGGGAGCATGACCATGAAACAGTGCCAAACCACTTTGCAATTAAGCCATGATAAAGGACAGATTATTATTCCAGGGATAACAATTCAAAGGGGAATATTCCAGGGTGACTTCATGTCACCACTATTATTTTGTCTTGCCCTTAATCCATTAAAATGTCTACTTAACAGATTAGACCATAGGAAACAACAAAGTGTAAAGCCTTCTTGTCTTCTCTCTGTTGATGATTTAAAACTGTATAACTCATCAGATGAGGAACTGAAAGCACAGCTGCAAGTAGTCAAAACTTTTTCAGATGATACAACAATGTTGTTTGGTCTTGGTAAATGTGCAAAAGCAACATTTAAAGCAGGAAAAATGCAGCACCAAGAGAACATCAGTTTGAGACAAGAATGTGATATAGAAGAACTTGAGCAAGAGGGAGTGTATAAACATTTGGGAACTGATGAAGGATCAACAACAAAACATGAGCTAATGTGAATAAATTTACTAAGGAATACTTTAGAAGACTTAAATTAAGCCTGAAAACAGTGTTGACATCTAAGAACAAAATTCAAGTTATAAACCAATTTGCTCTTCCTGTCCTAACTTACAGTTTTGAAGTGATTGACTTGCCCCAAAAGGTGTTTGATAGATTAGATAGGGAAACAAGAAGGATGCCTCATGCTCATCAAACGATTTATAAAAATCATTGCATATCAAGATTCTATATTCCCCGTTCTGAAGGAGGGATGGGTCTTCTTGAAATTGATTTCATGTATAGAACTGCAATTGTGGGACTGCACACATATCTGCTGACCTCACTAGACCCAAACATAGTGAAAGGTTTGAAACATGAGGAGAATAAATCTAAGATGACTTCCCTGCTTAGTCTAACAGAAGCATATCTGCATCAAGCAGGAATGGAAATCAAACCAAAAGTAAATAAGGGAGCAAATGAATGTGCCAAAAAATAAAAGAAAGAATACAAGGTGAAGGACCAGATGAGAATGCAAGAAATGTGGAAAATGCATAAATACAGTTGCAAGTACAGAAAACTTCTGGAAGAACCTCGATGTGATTATCAAAGGAGAGACTACTGTCCACCTGGGTCCCAAGGTCTCATCACACATTCGGCATTTAGTAGACTGCTGCCTATGTGGTAGTTCATGGATACAGAGTTTTTACCAAAGGGGATGACAATGCACTTTTTGGTACTGAGTTTGAGACCATGGCTCTGACACAAGGCATCTGTCTCAGTGAGGCCCTTCTGTATGATTTCCACATCATTTGGGGACTCAACTATGGCTCCTAGTTTGCAGTCATCTGTGAACTTCATTAGCCAAAGTCCTTCTGTGGGTGGGAGGGTGGCCTAATGGTTAAGGTGTTTGCCTTGCAAGCACAAGGTGCAGGGTTTGAGTCTCACAAGGGATAATTGGCTAAGCTTAAAATGGCTCGCAAGGGCAGTTAGCTTAGTACT
Organism: Protopterus annectens; assembly: GCF_019279795.1. Classification (NCBI taxonomy): domain Eukaryota; kingdom Metazoa; phylum Chordata; order Ceratodontiformes; family Protopteridae; genus Protopterus; species Protopterus annectens. The sequence continues at coordinate 780,899,828 of NC_056749.1, read as the reverse complement.
AACCTATAATATGGGCCCTTTAGGGGGTGAGAGGGGGGTAAAGTTAGCACTGAATCTATCTGCCAGGATGTTGGCAATATGAGTTGGTTCTGTAATTTTCATACCATTGTGCTGTAACTCAGAGTAGCTCTGGGTGTTGCCATCGAGATTCTTGATCTGATATTGGCGGCCCAAGATAATGAGCTGCATACACGTTGGTTTACAAAGTCCAGTGAACATGTGGGAGAAACAGACAAATGTAGGTTTTGTAAAACAGAACTGGAAACAGTCACACACCCTGTAGCTGGTTGTGACATACTAATGGCAGAAGGACAATATAGTGAAAGGCATAATAATGTGGCAAGACTGCTGCACAGGGGATTGTGCAAACATTATGGTGTTTAAGTGGCTGAAAAACACTGGAAACATGAGCCACAAAGCATCATAGAAAATGATGAAGTCTACATCACATGAGATCACCCATTACCAACTGTTCAAAAGACAGATTAGAGAAAACCAGATATAGTAGTCCATGAAAAGAAGACAAAAGTAGCACTTATCATTGAAATCACCACACCCAGTAACTGCAGTGTCCTGCATACAAAGAGACACAAAGTCATAAAATATCAGGATTTGCAGGCAGAAATGACAGTAATGTGGAAGAAAGATACCCAGACAGTTCCAATAATAGTAGGAAGAACGGGTCTTATAAAAAAGAATCTACCATCGTATTTAGATGTGTTACCAATACATGTAACCCCATACAAATTGCAGAAGGAGTCATAAGAAGGCTCATTGCAGGCGCTGCGAATAACACTTCTGGCTGACATCAAAGACTGAAACAATACTAATTTCATGAATTTTAATTGTACTTTGACTTAGGAATGGGGTCCATTCCCATCATGGTACTAGAAACCCAAAAGACTTGGACAAATTAAAAAAGGGAAAATGCTTTGTTTAGCAGTCATATGTATCTCAACAGGTAAAAACATTACCACTGTGGAAAATATTCTAAACTGGATATCTCACCATATACAACATTAAATAATAATACTTGGGAGACCCAATATTATTAATAGCAATACCCCATCTGATCCCATAAACCTATATGGCTTTACACAGTTAATTACATCACTTACTAGAGTCCACGAAAGTACTGGTAAGCAATCAACCTTAGAACGGATTCTTACTATTAGACCCAACAAAATTAGGGCAGCAGACAGCCTTCCAGACAGCATAAGTGACCATCAACTTACTTAATCCAAGATAAACATATGATTTACAACCACGTTTGTAGCCCAAAAACTTTGACAAACATACTTTTATCAAATCCTTAAGAGAATATAACTGGAAAATACTAAATTCTATGCCCTTAGACTCTGTTGTCTAACACTTCAATAAAATGTTACTAAAAATTATGAATAACTTTGCCCCAGTAAATACTAAAAGAGTCAAATCCAATATTGCACCATGGCTAATAAAAGAAACTAAGAAATTAATACTACAGCATAACAAAGCCTGGAAAGAGAGGCTCAAAAACAGAACACAAAATACATTTCAGCTTTTCAGGCACTTAAGAAATATAACAAAATGCCAAACAAAAGATGACAAGCAAACATATTATAATATTCTCCAAAATAAACATTCGGGTCAAATTACTACCCCCACCCCTACATCCAACAATAATACTGATTGAATTCCCACACAGTTTAATAAGCATTTTATAAAGACTATATTGTCCTTCACAAACATTAATACTTCCTCCATACTCTCAGTACTAGCATTCTCTGCTAAATATCCTCAGCTATTTGACTTCAACCCAGTACCTACCTCCACCTTTAAAAACTCCTGCATAAGTTAAAAAGAACCACCCTAGCTTCTGACCAACTCCCTTTAGACTACTTAAAAATGGCTGCAGATTGAATTGCTTTTCCAGTTTCTATATTGATAAATAGATCTGTATTTGAAAAATACGTTCCTCCATCTAGAAAAAAATAAAAAACTTTATCACACCTTGCCGCAGAGTTTAATAGCTACAGGCCCATTGCAATCCTCTCCCACCTACCAAAAATACTTGAAACGTATTCATGTGAAGCTCCTACATCACCTAAATGAAAATAATAATAATAATAAATAATAATAATAAATAATAATAATAATAAATAATAATAATAATAAATAATAATGTGCTCTCCAAAATACAGCACGTGCTTTCAGACCTCACGATAGCCCAGCCACTGCCCTCCTTCTCTTCATAAACATTATAAACCAGCATTGGAACAATGGCAACTAATGACAACTGTGTTCCTAGACTTATCCAAAACTTTTGACACTGTATAACACCAACATTTACTTGCTGAATTCTCTTCTATAGGTCTCTCACAGTCCTCCCTTACATGGTTCCTTAGTTATCTATCTGGAAAGCAACAAGCAGTCAAATGGCAACAGGACCTCTCCTCCTGTTACCAAAGGTATCCCTCAGGGCTCAGTACCAGGACCCCTTCTTTTTAATATATTTAACAACAAGTTTCACGCTACCATACACCAAGCTAATATAGTACAATATGCAGATGATTTGCTTTAATATGTATAGCCCCTGCAATATCCGGACTGCAAGAAATCACTCAACTTTCTTTCTCTTCAATCGAAACCTGGCTGAAAAATTCAAACCTACTCCATAATCCCAATAAAACAAAACTGTTGCTCTTTATCCCAAAACATTATCTCAAAACAGTCTTTCTTGGTTACATCTGTAAATAATACTAACACTCAGGTAGTACAATAAAATTACTAGGAATTGTAATAAGTGACAGTCTTAAATTTGATCAGCATATTCTTCAAACAATTCAAAAAATTCACAAGAAACTTGACTCCCTTTACAGGGCTAAACAGTACCATACAAACCCAGCAAGAAAAATCCTACCCTCATCCTAATTACTTCCAATCCTCTTATATGCTTCACCTGTCCTTACAAAGCAAAGTTCTACACTAAAATGCAAACTAGCCTGCTGTTACAACAAAGTAGCTAAATTTGCTACCAACACTGTACACCAAGCTCACCACTGCCAAGCCTTAAAGAAGCTAAAGTGGCTAGACTTTAACAACTACATAACATACAAACTGATATAGTTTCCTGAACAATGCCCTGCATTAAAAAAAAATATTATTGCGCTATACCCGCACAAGGGACCTCCATTCTGGTGATAAATTTCTACTAAAACAAATAATTATACTCCTGTTACATCTCCAAGTTCTAGAACACCCTCCCTACACAAGTGAAAATGATTAACAAACTCCCAAGTTATAAAACTCAGCTCACACAGTACCTTACCCAATTCTGGTCATGCTCATGTTCATCACCGGGTTGAGACCTCTAGTGAAAGCATAAACTTCTTATTGTTTATCACTAACCTTTTTGCCCTCCTATACTTGAATCATTTAACCCCTAACAACTTTACCTCCTGCACTTGAATGAATGCATCCCTTTTCTCCCCACTTATATAGCACTTCTCATCTTGCTCTTTTTCTAACTTCCCCATCCATGGTTCTACTCCTCTCATTCACCCCTTGTATACCTAAGTTATAAACCTTCTAGATACACCAATTTGGAATAGGCAGCCTAAACAGAAAGAAACCTATACCATGCTCAATCAGTCATATGCTATTACCACTATCTTTCTGTTCAATACTAATATCTTTCATCCCCTCCTATATAATTTAAAACTTACTTCAATATATCTCTTGAACTCTTTACCAACCTATACAATACTAAAATCTCCCTTACTACATAATTGTATAACTAACTTCATTGTGTATGTTGAATTCATTGCAAACTCTTCTTTACTGAAATGCAAAAACACTAAACTTCTTTACAATAATGTTTCCCTTCTGCAGTATCAATCCATTTACTTATGTGAGATTTTACAGCTGGAACAACTGTACAGACTTATAATCGTTGATGCAAATACTTTACTGTATATATCTGTGCTGTAATTCTTGCCATCCCTATATATATATATATATATATATATATATATATATATATATATATATATATATATATATATGTGTATGTATATATTGATAAACTGCTCTATCACTGAATCTAAGGTTCCTACTTTTTGGAAACAATTTTACACTCTACCTATTCACAAAGGAGGTAACTCCTCTGAAATCTCTAATTTCAGACCTATTGCTATACTTTCTCTTCTTTCCAGAGTACTTGAAAAATGCATCCATAAACAAGTCATGCAACACCTACTACATGAAAACCTGCTCACACCCATGCAACATGGTTTCTGCCCTAACCACAGCACCATCACTGGCCTCCTATCCTTCATTAACACCATCTCATTGACAAGTGACCAAAAAAAAACTAGTATCCTGCTTATTCCTGGACTTATCAAAACCATTTGATATGGTATCTCACCCTCTTCCCCTTAATAAACTGACTTTAACTTCTCTACTCGTACTGTTGCCTGGTTTACTAGCTACCTTACTGACTGACTTCAATCAGTAAAGTGGCAGTCAGCCCTCTCCCCTCCACTCCCAGTCAAAACGGGCAACCCCCAGGCATCCATTCTCAGCCCATTGGTCTTCAATATCTTTACACACCATCTCTATACCTCCTGTCCTCTATCATCCCTTGTGCAAAATGTAGATGACTCTACAGTCATCAGCACTGCTGATACTCCATCCAATCTTCTCATTGCTACCCAGACTTCCGTTAACGCAGTACAAACCTGGCTCTCTAGCAACCAGCTCATTCTAACCCCTAAGAAAACTAAGCTCTTACTTTTTCTTCCCAAAAACCTCATTCATCTCAAACAGACATTCTCCATTCTATCTCTAAACAACACTCATATAGATGTTGAAACTAGCACAAAACTCCTTGGTGTCACCATAGACAAAAAACTTAAGTTTGGCTTGCATGTAAACAATTGCATAAGAAAGACGCATCTAAAACTTAGCCTCCTGTACAGGAATAAAACGTTCCTCACTACTAAAGCTAAAGTGAGCCTCTCTCAAGCCTATCTCCTACCTAGCTTTTTATATCGATCTGGAATCCTAATCAGTCTTAACTCATCCCTCTTAGCTAAGCTAAATTCAACCTACAATAAACTGGCTAGATTTCCACACAGCAGACATATAATTCCCATAATTCCCACCATTATCTCTTTCTAAAACACTTCAACTGGCTAGAACCTCCTCATCAGCTCCTGCTCAGTCAGCTTCAGATTATTCATTCCATCCTATACTGGCCCTCCTTCTGCCCCAACCTCTCTTTCCTTATCTCCCTATACACTCCAAGTAGGCCTCTCTGCAGCTCAGACCTGGACCCATCGCAAATCTACATTCCAAAAACAAAAACTGACCGCAACCTCTACAGCTTCAATCCTTCAAGCTCCTGGAAAAAACTACCATTAGGAATTAGGTCTATTAAATAATCCAGCCAGTTCAATACAACCAGCAAACAGTACCTGAAAGGACTCTGGTCCTGTAGGTGCACTCACCCCCCCATGACTTACCTGCTAATTCAATAACTTTGCTGCTGACCTCTATCTTGACTGTACTTACTCTTATTGTTGCTGAATTTGTTTCATCACCTATTGTATAACTTGTTCAGTTTTTGGATCCTTGTTTATTAGTATCCAGTTTAATGCCGTGCATATTTTGATATGTGTTAAGAGTATTGCTCATATCTTCTTGCAATGTACTGTATTTTGAATTGTAACTCTGTGGAGCTTTTCTGCCCGGGCCTCTGCTGAAAATGGGCTACTAGCTCAGTTGGACTAGCCCAGTCAACAAATGTAAAATAAAATAAATAAATAAAATAGATTATGTTTGTTGTTTCATGAAAAATGTAACTGTTTTTTTTCTGAGAACTGATTGAAATTCACTTGTTAATATAAATGTACTGTGGTGGAGCTTTTCTTCCTGGGCCTCCGCTGAAAATGGGCTCTGCCCAGAGAACTTTCCCGGTCAACAAAGACAAACAAGGAAACCAACAAAGAAATAAATAAATAACAAAAATATTGTTTCCAAACAGAATGGGAAATATTTATTCATAATTAAAATGCGTGAAGAGAGCCGGCAGTCTGTTACTGTTTCTAAAATGATATGTTTATAAGCTATTTTTGTAGAGATGTGATGAGTAAAACGAAAATAATATGCAACATCTGGCAACTTGTAATAACATCCAACAGCTGGCAACTTGTAATAATATCCAACAGCTGGCAACTTGTAATAATATCCAACAGCTGGCAACTTCTAACAATATCCAACATCTGGCAACTTGTAATAACATCCAACATCTGGCAACTTGTAATAACATCCAACAGCTGGCAACTTGTAATAATATCCAACAGCTGGCAACTTCTAATAATATCCAACATCTGGCAACTTGTAATGGGGAGCAAGAATCCAGAAGCACTTGGAGGCTAAAATACTTTGTTTAGCTTCAAAAGAAGTAAAAACATCAAACAAATCTTACAAAGCAAACCTTTGGTGTCCATCAGCAATAGAAG